>NC_030441.2:2215000-2365000 GCF_001660625.3 Ictalurus punctatus
GGAACTGGCTGAAAATCGGATGTGACTGGACTTTAACATCATGGCATCCCTTTAACTCGGCTTGACCCAAAGAATTAGAAGGAAATTGGAATCGCTTTTCCATAACGCTGTGTTGATTTACTACTGCAAACGCATGTCCACCTTCACCCTGCGTACACCATACCTCTGGAGGTAGCTGGGACTGTCCTCCATCACTGTGCCAAATTTGAAATAAGAATACGAAGAAGATTAAGAATAAGAAGATGATACACAGTTGCACCTTTGGTGCTTGGCCCCCCTAATTATCACTAGTGCGGAATAACACGCAGGGGATTTTGAAATTCCGAACTAAACGAGTAAAACAAATGAGAGCTATTTTATATTTTGAGATTCCGAACAGCGTTCCCGATGAAGCTCCACAATCTCGGAAACCGGCTTCAGTAAGAATCTCAGTCAGGAGACCGAAATGAGATCAGAGCTGTGTAGTAATTTTCTATCAGTATCAATCACTCTCTCTCTCTCTCACACACACACACACACACACACACATACACGCCCAGAAGGCAAGTAGCGATCACTGGGCTCCATTAGCTCCGTCTTAGACCATTTAACGGCCCTGATCTGCCTCGCCGACCTCCTGCTTTCCTGCTGTGTTCGCAGCCGAGAACCACGCAACACATCTACGCACACTCGCCCGCGCTCATATTCATAACCAAAGACCGTGTTCGTGGTCCACGTGATCGTGGACCGCGCACAGACGCATCCTCGGGCGCAAACCCGTACGCGCGTTTAGGCCGAGATACGTCCGGGCGACAATTTAAAGGGGGGAAAAAAAAAACAACAAACTGGGGTGGGGGCATCCTGGAAGAGACCACGCCCACCGAGACTGACACGTTTCATCACAGGAACGTGAATTTGCAGAGACGGTCCGCGCAAATATCAACGAATACTCAATAACAACTTAGCTGGTAGCAGCGATAAGGGGCCCATGCACTTTTTTTTTTATCACAAAGAATAATTCCTTTGGAAAAGTGGCTCAATTGTGTACAGAACACGCCACAAAGGGGAGCTAACTACAACGCTTCAGTGCTGTGAACGTCCACACGTCAGTCAACATAACAATATTATTAATAATAATAATAATAATAATAATAATATTAATATCCCCAGCTTCAGGACTTACACTTTTACCATGTTAGGGTGAGTAACAAAGGAAGTGATAAGGCAGAAAAAAAGAATTGAGGCCTGCAGGTCCTGCTCCAACACACACACACACTCACACACAATCCTTCAGTATTGGACCTTGTACTCCTGTCCACACAGACTTCAAATCCATTTTGCGCTCGTGTCCTCAGGGTTAGCATTAATGGCCAAACAAATAATGTGAGAGGTACTGCAACTGCTCTTGTTCTTGTACGTGTTAGTGTGTGTGTGTGTTTTACACACAGCGCCAGAGGCACAGGTGCCTACCTGCATCTCTTACTTCAATAACCACATGAACAGAGAGAAGAAAAAGGAAGAAAAAGGCGGATGGAGGAGGTGGTGCGGGTGGTGCAGGTGAGAGTTACGCAAAATGTTCCATCGCTGTCAAAAAAAAAAAAAAAAAAGCCACGGGGAATTCTCAAACAAGCAGAACGATAACGCCTGTCGCTGTCAGACACGGGGGTGGGGGGGTGTTTATTTTTTGTTGTTCCTTCCTGGAGGTTGTGAGAAACAAAGAATTCCTGTGAGGAATCATTCTGCGGTTCCTGAAAATCTTCTGAAAAAGTGATTCCACATTCAAGGAGCCATTTTGTGTCTCACTGATAAACACTTATATAAAAGTATAGAAATTAACACGTGCATGTTTCAGGTAAAACGTCGAGAATCGAGAACGTCCTCATGCGTATACGCTAAGTCCATGCTAGAAATCCCCAAGTTGTTACTCATCCTGTCAGCGAAGAAGAAACCATTTTCGAAAGAAAGTGACGTGGAGAAAGAAAAAAAAAAAACAAGCTAGTGATGGCAAGTGGAGTAAATAAATCAATCAAAGATGTTTTAAGACTCAAAGGAGGAAGAGGATAAACAAACACCATGAGTAAGAATGGTCAAACAAACATTTAGCTTTTTCTGTCAGAATTACCTGCAGCGAAACGGACGGCGGCCATTTTGGAAACCCATCCAGTTATTCCCGCTCATAAACGAAGACGTAACTATCGCGAAAAGAACCGAAGTTTTTAAGAACGTTTGAAGTGACATCAAGCTACTTTACGGTTGTTTCTATGGTAACGCCGATAATCGGATAAGTCAGTTTTCAAAATAAGCGGTTAAAACATCGCATGTAGTGCACGATATGGTGGCGCAGCGTCTCCGAAGTTTAGCTAATCTGAATTTTGGGGGTGTGTGGGGGGGGTGGGGGGAAGCTAAGCTGAAACGAAAGTCGTATTCGATTGTATTAGGATTCTAGCTCTCGTATTAGCAAGCGTGCTAACTTCCGTTATACGTATACCGTAGTGGATATATTACCAGCCTCTGGGGGAAAAATACCTCCTTTATGACATCAGATAAAGTGATGTAGAAGGTTGTATTGGTGCCAGTTCAACCGGTAAATGAGGTAGGCATGTGTACGTGTGTGTGTGTGTGTGCGTGTGTGTGTGTGTGTGTGTGTGTGTGTGTGTGTGTGTGTGTAATACTGACTGACAGAGCCAGTGAAGAGTGTCAGAAGAGATAACCGCGTACCTCTCTCTTATGGAGAAGAGGAGGTCACGTGACCCGTGATAAGAACGGCACCGCCACCGCATGTCCTGTAACCATGGCAACAGCCAGCGGATCCTAATAACGAACAACACTCTTTGCAGTATGGACCCGTTTCGATCGGGGTGCCGCAATTTCCGAAGGCGACGAAAAGAGAATCTGCTTCCTGTCGCGCCACGAATCTCGCCGACACGTTTAGACTCGAGGATACTTACCGTGAACTGAAACGGGACATTTCAGTTCACGTGTGGGGGGTGTGGAGCGTGGACGACACTAATAATGCACAGTAACATAACAGACATAGCTAGCAAACGTTAGCCGAGTACGTGTCTGTATAACGTACGTGGATAGATTCTATTTCGCTTTAACAGACTCGAAATGTTCTCCGTTCTGCCGTGACGGACGACGACGCCGCATCTTCCGAGAGACGCGGGGGAAAAAACATCCCCGTCGGGCGGGATGTTGTGAAGGGGGCGGAGCTCCTAGAGAGTGTCGGTTCATATCAGCGAGACACTTACGTAACCGGGAGATCGAAGTGCCTGGTGTTAAAATGTGGAGCTCCGACGCAAAACGCGTTAACGTTGGGCAAATCTGTAAGTTCCGCCCCCTCCACCCGACCCCCCTCCCCAATCCCCACCTCCCAAAGCTGTACGAGAAGGGCAGCTGATTTAAAAAAGGGTCATTATAAAACGAGAAAACTGTAAAGCGATCATTATTATTTTCTTATTTAGCCGCATTACTTAAATGTGTATGAAAGTATCTGGATTTATATTAAAAGCTACAAACGTTTCCTTTTGAACCTTTCCGACCTTAAAAGCCAAGAGATTTTGCTCCACAAAAAAAAAAAAAGAGAGATAATAATTTCATGTTTAAAATGTAATTCTTCTCAATGTACTGTTTTGTCATTTTTATTAACTCTTCACTATCTGTTAACAATAACACTATTATTATTATTATTATTATTATTATTATTATTATTATTATTATTATTATTATTATTATTATTATACACTCTTACCTGCTGCTGTTGTTGTTGTTCCTCCTGTTCATCATGTCTTCTCCTGGTGAGTCCACGGTTCCACTCTTCACTGTTAGAACATGGCCTGCTCCCTGTTAACACACACACACACACACACACACACACACACACACACACACACACAGTGACCCAGATTACGGACGGTTATGCGATTATCCCCCGCTAGGCCACATGCTCCTGCGCTGTTGTTATTGTTATTGTGCATCGGTGCGTTCTTTATTCCTGAAGTGCGCTCAGCTCGTATATAAAAACAGGGCGAGAGCGCGAGGGCAAACAGCCAGTGTAAATAGAAATAACAAGTATAACATGCCATGCTGTTGCAGGAAAATAATCAACCAAGCGCAGATACTCTTATACGACACTCCTGGATACGAGTCGTGCGATTCCTCTTACTCCGCGCCGGTTTACCAACACTTCTTCTTTATTTATTAAAAGAACGGCACATCATACTGTGTGTCCATTTATAGAACAAAGTCGGGATTATGTGTGTGTGTGAGAGTGTGTGACAACAGGTGCGGGGTAAAAATCAAACCCGGACTAATAAGACGGGAGGAAATAAATGGATTCAACCCGGAGAAATAGAGAGCGAGAGAAATGTGAGAGAAGCCAAAATCACAACGGGGGGTGTGTGTGTGTGCGCGTGTGTGTGAGAGCGAGAGAGGGGCCACAGGTGCGAACGACAAAATACAATATGAAAACCCACAAAAAAACAACAAATACAATCTCCTGACCATACACACACACACACACACACACACACAGAAATCGAAGACGTACAACAAAAGAAATTCTCATGTTTTTATGAAAGGTGAAAGGAACACGAGGCTTGACCGAAGTGAATCAAAAAACGAAATGGGTTTCTTACACCAAAACAGATGTGTACAGATGTGTGCCGTCTTTGACGATAAAAATAATAATAATAATAATAATAATAATAATAATAATAATAATAATAATACAAAAAACAGACCCATCGTTCTTCACCGATACACTGCGTGTAAGCAAAAGTAAGGAGTAAAACACACACGTTGTTCTGTTGTGGGAAAATATTCGGCGACAGGAAGGGGCAGTTCCTCTGAGAGGATGATATCGTACAGGCTATCGGGCACGGGATTAAATCGGTATTAACTCAAATTCATATTTTTTGACCCAGAAGCATCTAGAACACTGACCGTTGTAGTTGTTGGTCTGTTGTTGTTACTTTCAGTATCTCGACTCCCGGTGTCCAGCGTGCGAGACAGCACCAGTTCACTGTTGCTCCTGACCATTAGAGGCGTGTCTGTCAGAGAAAATAAAAATACGTAAATAGAAAGCAGAGTCAGCACTGGACCTTTCTGAACACACAGCTCATCAAGGGACTTCACTTACATCCGATTCATTGATTCACTTAAACATTCCTCGTCACTTCACTTAGATTCATTACATTTGATTCACTGAGTCACTGATTCATTGATTCACTTAAAGGTTTCGCTTCACTATGGCCTTAAAAATAATAATAAAAACAACAAATAAATAATATAATAAACGTAGACTTCACTTAGTTTCATAAAATCTGATTAATTGATTCACTTAAACGTTTGTCTTCACAATGGACTTCACCTGCGTTCATTACATTTGATTCACTGAGTCACAGATTCACTGATTCACTTAAGCGTGTCTCTTCACAAACACATTAGTATAATTTCTTGAATCATACTAAAAGAAAGCTCGTCTAGACTTTGGGGTACAAGGCTGCATCAGAAAAATAAACAATCACATATTTGATGTAAGAAAACGAAAATGTTCATAATAAATAATAAAATAAAATGATTATAATAAATAATAAAATAATAATATAATAATAAAAATAATAATAATAATAATAATAATATTAAAAGCAGATATTTGAAGCAAAAAACTTGTTTTCTTGTTTTATATCATGTCTTTTTTTTCCACTCTTTTCTCTTCTATACTCGTTTTCCTGTTATTTTATTTCTCATCATCTTTTCTTTCTTCGTTTTTCCTACGTCACTTCTCTTCTAGCTTTTTCCTATTGTTTTTCATTTCTCTTCTTCTTTTCTCTCGTGTCGTCTCTAGGTGAAATGTTAAACTTCTCCACCATGTCGACGATCACGCGGCGTTCGTGTGGAGCGTCTATAAAGATCGTTTTTTTCCGGTTTTAAACTAATTACTCCATTGAACATGCAAATCCATTAAGGAGATCAGGGACTGTACCAGGAAGCAGCTGTGGAAGTTCCCAACGTTTTGCATTTCCGTGCCTCAGCTACGAACATACGGACAGAAAAATTACACCCTTCATACTTCCAGCTCGTTGGTTTACGCGAGCTCATTAGTGTTCTGCACAAGCGCTGGCCGAGGACGTAAACTACAGAGCGTTTCATTACACACAGGTCTATCGGAAGAGGATCTTCATCGTATAATCGGACACGGAGAACACGTGAGGTTGTGGCACACGCCGTTTCAGAACTCAGACGGGATTTTCTTCAACTCTCATTCAGCATATCAATTGCAAAGTTGTTTGGAAGAGAAAAAAAAAAAAAAAAAGACCGTCAGTATGAACTCGGATTCACCCCGTGACCTGTAGAGCTGTTACGGCTTGACGGTTCAGCCCACCAAAGAAGAAGAGCGGTGACGGAACCTGGAAGAATGCGCCGGCGGCCCGTAATCGTGTGCTCCACGGAGAGGTTACACTTCAGAGCTATAATCAACTCCATCAGCAGCCCTGTAATCAACTACTCCACTAATCTCATGAGGAACAAACAAAGATGTGTTGAGCAGGGGAGAAAGTAAAAAGACATCAAAAGAAAAATCTCTCTGCTTGGAACAGTGTCTGTGGGTTGTAACAGCAGAATTATAAAAGTCCTGTCTGGGTTACACAATGCTGCATTTTTCAAACAGCTGTTTATTATTTTTTAACAGCCTGAGATGTTAAATGCACTTATATAGCGCTTTTATACACTGTGTCTCATTCACCCATTCGCACACCAATGGTACCAGAGCTGCCAGGCAAGCCACTAACTTGCCATCGGGAGCCACTTGGTGTTCAGTGTCTCGCCCAAGGACCCTTCAGCATGTGGAGTCACGTGGGCCGGGAATCGAACCGCCAACCCTACGATTAGTGGACAACCCGCTCTACCACCTGAACCACAGCCACCTGAGACGACAGAGTATTTTTGTTGTTCATGTTGTTGTTCAGCTTGAGACGACAGTATTGTTGTTGCTGTACAGCTTGAGACGACAGTATTGTTGTTGCTGTTGTTGAACAGCTTGGGACGACATTATTGGTGGTGGTGGTGTTGTTGAACAGCTTGGGACGACAGTATTGTTGTTGTTGAACAGCTTGGGACGACAGTATTGTTGTTGAACAGCTTGGGACGAAAGTCTTGTTCTTGTTGAACAGCTTGGGACAACAGTATTGTTGGTGGTGGTGGTGTTGAACAGCTTGAGACGACAGTATTGTTGTTGTCGAACAGCTTGAGACGAGAGTATTGTTGTTGAACAGCTTGAGACGACAGCATTGTTGTTGTTGAACAGCTTGAGACGAGAGTATTGTTGGTGGTGGTGTTGTCGAACAGCTTGGGACGACAGTGTTGTTGAACAGCTTGGGACGACAGTATTATTGTTGTCGAACAGCTTGGGACGACGGTATTGTTGTTGCTGCTGCTGCTGAACAGCTTGGGACGACAGTATTGTTGTCGTCGAACAGCTTGGGACGACAGTATTGTTGTACAGCTTGAGACGACAGTATTGTTGTCAAACAGCTTGGGACGACAGTATTGTTGAACAGCTTGAGACGACAGTATTGTCGTTGTTGTACAGCTTGAGACGACAGTATTGTTGTCGTCGAACAGCTTGGGACGACAGTATTGTTGTCGAACAGCTTGAGACGACAGTATTGTTGTTGCTGCTGCTGCTGAACAGCTTGGGACGACAGTATTGTTGTTGCTGTCGTCGAACAGCTCGAGACGACAGTACTGTCATTGTCGAACAGCTTGAGACGACAGTATTGTTGTTGTCGAACAGCTTGAGACGCCAGTATTGTTGTCGAACAGCTTGAGACGCCAGTATTGTTGTTGTCGAACAGCTTGAGACGACAGTATTGTTGTTGTCGAACAGCTTGAGACGCCAGTATTGTTGTTGTCGAACAGCTTGAGACGCCAGTATTGTTGTTGTCGAACAGCTTGACACGACAGTATTGTTGTTGTCGAACAGCTTGAGACGACAGTATTGTTGTTGTCGAACAGCTTGAGACGACAGTATTGTTGTTGTCGAACTGCTTGAGACGACAGTATTGTCGTTGTTGTACAGCTTGAGATGACTATTGTTGTCGAACAGCTTGAGACGACAGTATTGTTGTTGTCGAACAACTTGACACGACAGTATTGTTGTTGTCGAACAGCTTGAGACGACAGTATTGTTTTCGAACAGCTTGAGACGACAGTATTGTTGTTGTCGAACAGCTTGAGACGACGGTATTGTTGTTGTCGAACAGCTTGAGACGACAGTATTGTTGTTGTCGAACAGCTTGAGACGACGGTATTGTTGTTGTCGAACAGCTTGACACGACAGTATTGTTGTTGTCGAACAGCTTGACACGACAGTATTGTTTTCGAACAGCTTGAGACGACAGTATTGTTGTTGTCGAACAGCTTGAGACGACGGTATTGTTGTTGTCGAACAGCTTGAGACGACAGTGTTGTTGTTGTCGTCGAACAGCTTGAGACGACAGTATTGTTGTCGTCGAACAGCTTGAGACAACAGTATTGTCGTCGAACAGCTTGAGACGACAGTATTGTTGTTGTCGAACAGCTTGAGACGACAGTATTGTTGAACAGCTTGAGACGACAGTATTGTTGAACAGCTTGAGACGACAGTATTGTCGTTGTTGAACAGCTTGAGACGACAGTATTGTTGTTGTTGAACAGCTTGAGATGACAGTATTGTTGAACAGCTTGAGATGACAGTATTGTTGTTGTCGAACAGCTTGAGACGACAGTATTGTTGTCGAAGAGCTTGAGACGACAGTATTGTTGTTGTTGTCGAACAGCTTGAGACGACAGTATTGTTGTTGTCGAACAGCTTGAGACGACAGTGTTGTTGCTGCTGCTGCTGAACAGCTTGGGACGACAGTATTGTTGTTGTTGTCAAACAGCTTGAGACGACAGTATTGTTGTCGAACAGCTTAATACGACTATTGTTGTTGTCGTCAAACAGCTTGAGACGACAGAATTGTTGAACAGCTTGAGACGACTGTATTGTCGTTGTTGAACAGCTTGAGACGACAGTATTGTTGAACAGCTTGAGACGACAGTATTGTCGTTGAACAGCTTGAGACGACGGTATTGTCGTTGTCGAACAGCTTGAGACGACGGTATTGTTGTCGTCGAACAGCTTGAGACGACAGTGTAGTTGTCGTCGAACAGCTTGAGACGACTATCGTTGTCGTCGAACAGCTTGAGACGACTATCGTTGTCGTCGACCAGCTTGAGACGACAGTATTGTCGTTGTCGACCAGCTTGAGACGACAGTATTGTCGTTGTTGAACAGCTTGAGATGACAGTATTGTTGTTGTCGAACAGCTTGAGACGACAGTATTGTTGTTGTCGAACAGCTTAAGACGACAGTATTGTTGTCGAACAGCTTGAGACGACAGTATTGTTGTTGTCGAACAGCTTAAGACGACAGTATTGTTGTCGAACAGCTTGAGACGACAGTATTGTTGTTGTCGAACAGCTTGAGACAACAGTATTGTTGTCGAACAGCTTGAGACGACAGTATTGTTGTTGTCGAACAGCTTGAGACGACAGTGTTGTTGCTGCTGCTGCTGAACAGCTTGGGACGACAGTATTGTTGTTGTTGTCAAACAGCTTGAGACGACAGTATTGTTGTCGAACAGCTTAATACGACTATTGTTGTTGTCGTCAAACAGCTTGAGACGACAGAATTGTTGAACAGCTTGAGACGACTGTATTGTCGTTGTTGAACAGCTTGAGACGACAGTATTGTTGAACAGCTTGAGACGACAGTATTGTCGTTGAACAGCTTGAGACGACGGTATTGTCGTTGTCGAACAGCTTGAGACGACGGTATTGTTGTCGTCAAACAGCTTGAGACGACAGTGTAGTTGTCGTCGAACAGCTTGAGACGACTATCGTTGTCGTCGAACAGCTTGAGACGACTATCGTTGTCGTCGACCAGCTTGAGACGACAGTATTGTCGTTGTCGACCAGCTTGAGACGACAGTATTGTCGTTGTTGAACAGCTTGAGATGACAGTATTGTTGTTGTCGAACAGCTTGAGACGACAGTATTGTTGTTGTCGAACAGCTTAAGACGACAGTATTGTTGTCGAACAGCTTGAGACGACAGTATTGTTGTTGTCGAACAGCTTGAGACAACAGTATTGTTGTCGAACAGTTTGAGACGACAGTATCGATGTTGCTGCTGCTGCTGAACAGCTTGGGACGACAGTATTGTTGTTGTTGAACAGCTTGAGACGACAGTATTGTTGTTGTTGAACAGCTTGAGACGACAGTATTGTTGTCGAACAGCTTGAGACGCCAGTATTGTTGTCGAACAGCTTGAGACGCCAGTATTATTGTTGTTGTCGAACAGCTTGAGACGACAGTATTGTTGTTGTCGAACAGCTTGAGATGACAGTATTGTTGTTGTCGAACAGCTTGAGACGACAGTATTGTTGTTGTCGAACAGCTTAAGACGACAGTATTGTTGTCGAACAGCTTGAGACGACAGTATTGTTGTTGTCGAACAGCTTGAGACAACAGTATTGTTGTCGAACAGTTTGAGACGACAGTATCGATGTTGCTGCTGCTGCTGAACAGCTTGGGACGACAGTATTGTTGTTGTTGAACAGCTTGAGACGACAGTATTGTTGTTGTTGAACAGCTTGAGACGACAGTATTGTTGTCGAACAGCTTGAGACGCCAGTATTGTTGTCGAACAGCTTGAGACGCCAGTATTATTGTTGTTGTCGAACAGCTTGAGACGACAGTATTGTTGTTGTCGAACAGCTTGAGACGCCAGTATTTTTGTTGTTGTCGAACAGCTTGAGACGCCAGTATTTTTGTTGTTGTCGAACAGCTTGAGACGCCAGTATTTTTGTTGTTGTCGAACAGCTTGAGACGCCAGTATTTTTGTTGTTGTCGAACAGCTTGAGACGCCAGTATTGTTGTTGTCGAACAGCTTGAGACGACAGTATTGTTGTTGTCGAACAGCTTGAGACGACAGTATTGTTGTTGTCGAACAGCTTGAGACGACAGTATTGTTGTTGTCGAACAGCTTGAGACGACAGTATTGCTGTTGTCGAACAGCTTGAGACGACAGTATTGCTGTTGTCGAACAGCTTGAGACGACAGTATTGCTGTTGTCGAACAGCTTGAGACGACAGTATTGCTGTTGTCGAACAGCTTGAGACGACAGTATTGCTGTTGTCGAACAGCTTGAGACGACAGTATTGTTGTTGTCGAACAGCTTGAGACGACAGTATTGTTGTTGTCGAACAGCTTGAGACGACAGTATTGTTGTTGTCGAACAGCTTGAGACGACAGTATTGTTGTTGTCGAACAGCTTGAGACGACAGTATTGTTGTCGAACAGCTTGAGACGACGGTATTGTTGTCGTCGAACAGCTTGAGACGACGGTATTGTTGTCGTCGAACAGCTTGAGACGACGGTGTTGTCGTCGAACAGCTTGAGACGACGGTGTTGTCGTCGAACAGCTTGAGACGACAGTATTGTTGTCGTCGAACAGCTTGAGACGACAGTATTGTTGTCGTCGAACAGCTTGAGACGACAGTATTGTTGTCGTCGAACAGCTTGAGACGACAGTATTGTTGTCGTCGAACAGCTTGAGACGACAGTATTGTTGTCGTCGAACAGCTTGAGACGACAGTATTGTTGTCGTCGAACAGCTTGAGACGACAGTATTGTTGTCGTCGAACAGCTTGAGACGACAGTATTGTTGTCGTCGAACAGCTTGAGACGACAGTATTGTTGTCGTCGAACAGCTTGAGACGACAGTATTGTTGTTGTTGTCGAACAGCTTGAGACGACAGTATTGTTGAACAGCTTGAGACGACAGTATTGTCGTTGTTGAACAGCTTGAGACGACAGTATTGTCGTTGTTGAACAGCTTGAGACGACAGTATTGTTGAACAGCTTGAGATGACAGTATTGTTGTTGTCGAACAGCTTGAGACGACAGTATTGTTGTCGAAGAGCTTGAGACGACAGTATTGTTGTTGTTGTCAAACAGCTTGAGACGACAGTATTGTCGTTGTTGAACAGCTTGAGACGACAGTATTGTCGTTGTTGAACAGCTTGAGATGACTATTGTTGAACAGCTTGAGATGACAGTATTGTTGTCGAACAGCTTGAGACAACAGTATTGTTGTAGTCGAACAGCTTGAGACGACAGTATTGTTGTTGTAGAACAGCTTGAGACAACAGTATTGTCGAACAGTTGAGACGACAGTATTGTTGCTGCTGCTGCTGAACAGCTTGGGACGACAGTATTGTTGCTGTTGTTGTTGTCGAACAGCTTGGGACGACAGTATTGTTGTTGTTGAACAGCTTGGGACGACAGTATTGTTGTTGTTGAACAGCTTGGGCCGACAGCATTGTATAGACCACAGTAGTTTATTTGTGTTGTGTTTGTTTTATTGGGTCCAAGAAAGCTTCAAATCGAGTGAAATATCAATCAGCGTTATTGTGAAACGTTACTGTGGGTAATGATTTTTTATTTTTTATTTTTTTTAAACCAATCTGAAACATTAGAAGTATGAAACACTTATACGGCACCGACTTGGCCTTCTTAATGCATTTCAAGACTAAACCTTTTAGATAGCACCAATACAGCATAGAGAAGGTTTCTGAATGATGGAGAGATGGAGCAGAAAGAGAATGGAGAAAGAATAGAAGAGAGAGGAGGACAGGCTGAGAGGGGTGTGAATCTGCTAAGCTGGAATTCTGCTTTATCGCTAATCGATACCTCAATCACTCACTAGAAGTTCTTCTCCAGCCTGGTATTCAGACAAATAGCTCTGAAATGATTGTGTGTGTGTGTGTGTGTGTGTGTGTGAATGATCAATGCCGTTCTAATCGTACCACTGAGAGACTCTGATGTGACGCCGACTGAGCTAGAACATCAGGGGCACTGGTCCTGTTTGTCAGATAAACAACTACAAAAGCACTAAACACACACACACACACACACACACACACACAGCAAATTCTACCTAGTACAGTGAGGGAAAAAAGTATTTGATCCCCTGCTGATTTTGTACGTTTGCCCACTGACAAAAAAATGATCAAATAAATCTTCCATTAAAATTATAGACTGAACAGTGAGAGACAGAATAACAATAAAAAAAATCCAGAAAAATGCATGTCAAAAATGTTATAAATTGATTGGCATTTTAATGAGGGAAATAAGTATTTGACCCCCTCTCAATCAGAAAGATTTCTGGCTCCCAGGTGTCTTTTATACAGGTAACGAGCTGAGATTAGGAGCACACTCTTAAAGGGAGTGCTCCTAATCTCAGCTCGTTACCTGTATAAAAGACACCTGTCCACAGAAGCAATCAATCAGTCAGATTCCAAACTCTCCACCATGGCCAAGACCAAAGAGCTCTCCAAGGATGTCAGGGACAAGACTGTAGACCTACACAATTCTGGAATGGGCTACAAGACCATTGCCAAGCAGCTTGGTGAGAAGGTGACAACAGTTGGTGCGATTATTCTCAAATGGAAGAAACACAAAAGAACTGTCAATCTCCCTCAGCCTGGGGCTCCATGCAAGATCTCACCTCGTGGAGTTGCAACGATCATGAGAACAGTGAGGAATCAGCCCAGAACTGCACAGGAGGATCTTGTCAATGATCTCAAGGCAGCTGGGACCATAGTCACCAAAAAAACAATTGGTAACACACTATACCGTGAAGGACCGAAATCCTGCAGCGCCCGCAAGGTCCCTCTGCTCAAGAAAGCACATATACATGCCCGTCTGAAGTCTGCCAATGAACATCTGAATGATTCAGAGGACAACTGGGAGAAAGTGTTGTGGTCAGATGAGACCAAAATGGAGCTCTTTGGCATCAACTCAACTCGCCGTGTTTGGAGGAGGAGGAATGCTGCCTATGACCCCAAGAACACCATCCCCACCGTCAAACGTGGAGGTGGAAACATTATGCTTTGGGGGTGTTTTTCTGCTAAGGGGACAGGACAACTTCACCGCATCAAAGGGACGAGGGACGGGGCCATGTACCATCAAATCCTGGGTGAGAACCTCCTTCCCTCAGCCAGGGCATTGAAAATGGGTCGTGGATGGGTATTCCAGCATGACAATGACCCAAAACACACGGCCAAGGCAACAAAGGAGTGGCTCAAGAAGAAGCACATTAAGGTCTTGGAGTGGCCTAGCCAGTCTCCAGACCTTAATCCCATAGAAAATCTGTGGAGGGAGCTGAAGGTTCGAGTTGCCAAACGTCAGCCTCGAAACCTTAATGACTTGGAGAAGATCTGCAAAGAGGAGTGGGACAAAATCCCTCCTGAGATGTGTGCAAACCTGGTGGCCAACTACAAGAAACGTCTGACCTCTGTGATTGCCAACAAGCATTTTGCCACCAAGTACTAAGTCATGTTTTGCAGAGGGGGTCAAATACTTATTTCCCTCATTGAAATGCAAATCAATTTATAACATTTTTGAAATGCGTTTTTCTGGATTTTCTTGTTGTTATTCTGTCTCTCACTGTTCAAATAAATCTACCATTAAAATTAGAGACTGATCATTTCTTTGTCATTTGGCAAACGTACAAAATCAGATCAAATACTTTCCCCCCCCCTCACTGTAACACACGACTAGCTAGACTAGCATATTTTGAAAATATCATTCGGAATATATATTATTTGAAAATATTATTTTCCGAACAGAATTAGATTTAAATTTAGCAGTCACAATAACTGCCTAATGTTTTACACTTTATTTATTTTCTTTTTTGCGATATTAAAACGTCCGACTTTAACGAACAAATTGTGTCAATACGCGAAATGTTGCGGGGAAAAAAGAAAAAACTGTTTGATGGCAAAAACACTAGGACTACACATCGAATCTTAAACATAATAATAATAATAATAATAATAATAATAATAATAATAATCCTCTCTAATGACAATGACGCAAATTTTTTACGTTAAATTTGCGTTTCGTTTTTTATGGCCAAGACTCCGAAAAAGGTTGTACACACTTTTTTTTTCCCCCGACGTGCTTTTATTCTATCGTACAATGGAAATGCTGAGGGTTTTTTGCATCTTATTAACTTGGAGGAGATTAAAATGAGAAGCTGGATGTTCGTAACTGCTGTTACAAACGTGATAACTTCTTTCGCAGATGCTCCACAATGTTAAAGGGAGCTATAAATGGATAAAAAGTATAAACTGCTATGGTGTAAAAGCAATATAATCAACTTCTGTGTGATGACGGTGAGAACAAATGTACGGCAGATGTCCGTGTGATCGCACCTCTGACCTCGGTGAGGTCATCACATCACAAATACCCCCCCCCATCAGCTGCTCATACACACACACACACAGTCATTTATCAATTACATGAAAGAACAGATAAAAGGAGCGTGTCCAGCCCACTTCAGTGGCCTGTAAATGGAAGCCAGCTGTGTGTGTGTGTGTGTGTGTGTGAGCAGCTGAGCTGATTGGGAAGCCACAGTGAGAATATTATTATTAAATCAGTCTCTCCATGGTAGAAAATGCCTGGTGTGTGTGTGTGTGTGTGTGTGTGTAAGAGATATTGTTGTGAAATGATGGACATTAATTCCAGCCTGTAAAGTAGTGAAGGTTGCACGTTGGCTCCTCGTCCTCCTCGACAGGGGGCTAAGTCTAACAGACAGACAGGTGGTGTCTGCTCGAGTTAGAAAACTGACCTGGGTTCTCCAAGGGTCACATTAGCAAGCAGGACTTTAAACATCGCTTTGGTTAAAATCCAGCTTTTACCGAAACCGAACCCGATTTCATATTCAATTACAACAAGCAAGAATTTCTTTAATGCGATATTAAACATATTAAACATATTAATTTTTGACGTTTGGACTAGTCTGACCCTCAGTCTGAACCCCCAGAGTCTGGAACCCCAGAGTCTGGAACCCCAGAGTCGGAACCCCCGAGTCTGACCCCCACTCTGACCACTCAGACCCTTACACTAACTCCAGGCTTTTCAAACAGACAGGCTGGTGTATACTGCACCTCTCTCTCTCTCTCAAACACACACACACACACACACACACACACACACACACACACACGTTAAACACAGCAATCAGAGTAGAGCAGAGAATGACGCCTACTTGACTTGAGGGTGCTGGAAGTGACCTCGATCTCTGTGCCCATTGAGGGACGCAGGACGCCCAGCTCGGGGTCGGAGGTGTATGGGCTGGAGTATCCGGATGCCACGCTACTGCCCGGGCTAACCGGCATCCTCGGCTGGAGCTCCATCTCCTCGTACACCGCTATCAGCTGCAAAGACAAAAAAAAAAAAAAAACACATGTATACACTCCTTTAATATTCTAAAATCCAAAACAAGAAACAGAGCGGAAATCCACGTAAAAGATCAAATGGTGAGAAACGGCGTGGAACTGAAGGACTGATACTGATGAACGCTGCAGCAATTTCACAATTAGTATTGCTTATTCACACACACACACACACCAAAAACCAATAAAATGGGGTCATTATTGCGGACGCAGCAGACTGATCCTGCCGAGGCGTTGCCATCATTCCTAATGTAACGACATGTTACTTCCGAGATTGTTTTGGGAATCATTGTAGTTTTCCTGCTGTGATGCATACTCCTCTATCAGTCCATCATTCCATCCATCCATCCATCCATCTGGCTGTATCTATTGATTCATCTGTGTCCATCTTTCTATGCATCCACAACTGCATTTCCCTATTCATCCACCCACCCACATTCTTCTCATGTATCCACTAATTCATCCATCCACCCACCCACATTCTTCTCATGTATCCACTAATTCATCCATCCATCCACCCACATTCTTCTCATGTATCCACTAATTCATCCATCCATCCACCCACATTCTTCTCATGTATCCACTAATTCATCCATCCATCCACATTCTTCTCATGTATCCACTAATTCATCCATCCATCCATCCACATTCTTCTCATGTATCCACTAATTCATCCATCCATCCACCCACATTCTTCTCATGTATCCACTAATTCATCCATCCATCCACATTCTTCTCATGTATCCACTAATTCATCCATCCATCCACCCACCCACATTCTTCTCATGTATCCACTAATTCATCCATCCACCCACACACATTCTTCTCATGTATCCACTAATTCATCCATCCACCCACATTCTTCCCATGTATCCACTAATTCATCCATCCATCCACATTCTTCTCATGTATCCACTAATTCATCCATCCATCCACCCACATTCTTCTCATGTATCCACTAATTCATCCATCCATCCACATTCTTCTCATGTATCCACTAATTCATCCATCCATCCATCCACCCACCCACATTCTTCTCATGTATCCACTAATTCATCCATCCACCCACACACATTCTTCTCATGTATCCACTAATTCATCCATCCATCCACCCACATTCTTCTCATGTATCCACTAATTCATCCATCCATCCACATTCTTCTCATGTATCCACTAATTCATCCATCCACCCACACACATTCTTCTCATGTATCCACTAATTCATCCATCAATCCACCCACATTCTTCTCATGTATCCACTAATTCATCCATCCATCCACCCACATTCTTCTCATGTATCCACTAATTCATCCACCCACCCACCCACATTCTTCTCATGTATCCACTAATTCATCCATCCATCCACATTCTTCTCATGTATCCACTAATTCATCCACCCACCCACCCACATTCTTCTCATGTATCCACTAATTCATCCATCCATCCACATTCTTCTCATGTATCCACTAATTCATCCATCCATCCACCCACCCACATTCTTCTCATGTATCCACTAATTCATCCATCCATCCACCCACATTCTTCTCATGTATCCACTAATTCATCCACCCATCCACCCACCCACATTTTTCTCATGTATCCACTAATTCATCCATCCACCCACCCACATTCTTCTCATGTATCCACTAATTCATCCATCCACCCACCCACATTCTTCTCATGTATCCACTAATTCATCCATCCATCCACCCACATTCTTCTCATGTATCCACTAATTCATCCATCCATCCACATTCTTCTCATGTATCCACTAATTCATCCATCCATCCACCCACCCACATTCTTCTCATGTATCCACTAATTCATCCATCCACCCACCCACATTCTTCTCATGTATCCACTAATTCATCCATCCATCCACCCACATTCTTCTCATGTATCCACTAATTCATCCATCCACCCACCCACATTCTTCTCATGTATCCACTAATTCATCCATCCATCCACATTCTTCTCATGTATCCACTAATTCATCCATCCATCCACCCACCCACATTCTTCTCATGTATCCACTAATTCATCCATCCATCCACCCACATTCTTCTCATGTATCCACTAATTCATCCATCCATCCACATTCTTCTCATGTATCCACTAATTCATCCATCCATCCACCCAAATTCTTCTCATGTATCCACCAATTCATCCACCCATCCACCCACATTTTTCTCATGTATCCACTAATTCATCCATCCATCCACCCACATTCTTCTCATGTATCCACTAATTCATCCATCCACCCACACACATTCTTCTCATGTATCCACTAATTCATCCATCCACCCACCCACATTCTTCTCATGTATCCACTAATTCATCCATCCATCCACCCACATTCTCCTCATGTATCCACTAATTCATCCATCCATCCACCCACATTCTTCTCATGTATCCACTAATTCATCCATCCATCCACCCACATTCTTCTCATGTATCCACTAATTCATCCATCCATCCACCCACATTCTTCTCATGTATCCACTAATTCATCCATCCATCCACCCACCCACATTCTTCTCATGTATCCACTAATTCATCCATCCATCCACCCACCCACCCACATTCTTCTCATGTATCCACTAATTCATCCATCCACCCACCCACATTCTTCTCATGTATCCACTAATTCATCCATCCAACTCTCGATCCATCATTTTGTTCTATTACATATCCATCCATCATTACATCCATCTAGTGCTTTTACCAATCACCTACTCAAACACTCCATCCATCCATCCATCCTTTAAACATATATCTGTTGATCTACTGATCACTGATCTATCTATCAGTCAATCAATTAATTTGTTCTATTAATCCATACATATATACTTCCATCCATCCGTCCATTCTTTATCCATACAATATTTCAATTGTGACTCTGCTCAATAAGAAGTCTTTGATTAGCACATCATACGTTACAATTAAAAGTTTCATTGTGCCTCAGAAGGCAGACCACAAATGGACACGCAAGTGTGTGTGTGTGTGTGTGTGTGTGTGTGTGTGTATATACACATTAAGCCTCAGTGGATAAATTGA
This sequence comes from Ictalurus punctatus, assembly GCF_001660625.3. Lineage (NCBI taxonomy): Eukaryota > Metazoa > Chordata > Actinopteri > Siluriformes > Ictaluridae > Ictalurus > Ictalurus punctatus. Next base: position 2,234,367 of record NC_030441.2, read on the forward strand.
ATCCGACAACGAAATCAGAAACTGTCAAACATGATGTCACGCTCGTCTCTATGAGTCGAGAAGACATGGACAGGTTATCTGTGTGTGTGTGTGTGCGCGTGTGTGTATCACAGTCTAATGAATTCATTCCACCTTCACTAATAAATTGGCGCCCTCTGTCATTTCTCTTTCCGCTCTCCCTTCTTCTAATCACCTCAAAATGCCGCCGGAAGGATGTGACTACTTAATGAACTAAAAGAAGAAGAAATAAGCGACAGAATGTAAACAGGGAGAACAGGAAGGTTCGTTTCTATAAGAAAATCATCTACATCTATAACAGTTCTGTTTTTTCCAGGATATAAAAAACAAAAAAAAAAAAAAACAATAAGCGGTGACATGAGGAAAGGGACGCGTCACATCAATCATGGTGGAAAGATTGCGCTTTCCACACTTGCCCGTGTGATTCCAGTTCACCTTTCTTCCCCCTGCAGCAAAAGAAAAACAAGCAGAAATTGCCCAGATTGGATGAGGCGCTTGCGGAGAGAAAGAGAGAGAGAAATGGAGTGAAATGAGAGCGAGGGAAGCAATCATAGCGAAGTGAATGGATGGTCGGACGGATGGATGGATGTCGCTCTGTGTTTCTCTCAGAACTCCATCTCCAAGGCTTTATTTGGACAGGAAATCAAATCTGGCTTCTTTCGAATGTCCCGTGCAACAGCTGCAGCGGCGACATAGCAAGGGTTTTTAAAGCTCGTTAGGGCACATTCGTATGTTGCTTTCTGCGACGAGAAAAAAAAAAAAAAAAAAAAAAAAAAAAAAAAAAAAAACACATGGGATTCGCTGCCAAAAATGTGCAAATCCAACATAGAGAAAGCAGGAAAGCAGCCTGATTTGACTATTTTGTCACTGATGAGCATTTCCGTTAGCTTCCTATAATAATTACGACATGGGTAATAAGAGAAAGATATAAAATTGAGTCCTAGTGCTGTTTAGCGATGAAACAGCGATCTGCGGGGTCCAAGCACTCTTGGCAAACAGTGCCTAGAAGTTATATACATACATACAACACTAAAGAAACCACAGTTATATCATTATATCTTATATCATTATAGACATATACAGATCGAGTTTTATGATGGTAATCGAATCCTTGCCCTGCTGACTGGCTTATGGCGGCCATGTTTGTTTGGTTTTTTTTTGTTGTTTTTTTTTTAAAGTAACTTCTCATCAATAGAAATCTACTTACAGACTAGCACAACAATGCAACATAACGGAGTTTAGCTCGATCGCACATGCTTACACATAACTCCGCCTCTAGTGGACGGTCACGCCCTAAACCGTGCAGAATCGCGTCCTGGACATAACTTGACTTTCAAGTTTCATGCGAGTGCATGCAACCAATCAGCAGTGACAGCGGCTGAAGGATAGCCGTGAGAACATCGCTCCTGAAAATCGATTAGCTGATGGCTTGGTCATTTGTAGAAATCTACTCGGCATAGATAACGCAACAGTTCAGCACACCAAATCTCAGCTTGCTCACAATTACGGTTCCTTAGAAACAGTTTGACTTAACTCTACATCTCTACCCCCTTAGTTGGCCGTGCCCCACGACCATGTCCTCGGAATCTGGTCCCGAACATTGCTTTAGACACCAATTTTTGGGATACACACCAACATTCCTAGGACGAGGTGGTAGTTTCACAACTATTATGCAAATTAGCTCAAAATCCAAGTGGGAGGAGCAAAATGCTCATCTCTGAGGCTCATCTCTCTGGCCTAAGTAGTAGGAAGTAGTACTAGATACTCACCAAGGGTCACGTGCTTGGCCCCCTAAGTGTGCAAAAATAGGAAAATGGGAATTATTTAGCCGAAAAATAAAAGCGGCGTCGTCAACCATCCTCTTACTCGCTCATTTCTACTTTCTCGATGACGACTATGATACCAGCCATGGCTTACTTATTCAGAAGTACTCGCACCTCCATTACACTATAGATCATCTTGTGATTACTTTCAAGAGCGTTGTGAGTGTGGACACACTCTACACCTTTTCTGCCCTCTAGAGACGCATTCATCAGCATGGCTTTGCCCGTGTGTGTTTTTCCAAGACCACTTTCCCATTGCAGGAAGTTGACAAACGTGTGCTTAAAAAACCACAAAGCTGTCGGTAAGTTTCGAGCATTAAATACATGAATGAACTCCATCAAATACATTTATATCGAACAACTAAAGCATAGATCCTTCCAGAAATTGAGTGGTTTTCAAGTGTGGGACCAAAGTCACCTTTCTAATACAGTTCCAAGCTTCCTCATGTCATGTCAGGGACGACTTCTTTGCCACAGTCACCTCTAGATTCCTCATTAGGCATTTAAATCTACATCCAGATTTCTGTAATGCCGCTTTTGTGACATAAGGTGCTAAGCAAATAAAATGGAACTGCACTAAATTAGAAATAAAACAGCAGGGTTCATGCTTTCTCCTTGTGGAATGTGTCGTTAGCGGTGCCAGTGTAGCTTGAAGACAGCCCCGTCATAAGATATGTGTACATTGAGCGAGTGTACCATTCGAACTTGGCACTTGCCAGGGACTTAAAATAGCCTGAAGCATGGTTTGAACGGGATGTGGCTGCTAGTATAACTCCCCTGGGTGTAATGTGGCCTCAGACAGTAATGAGATTAACATATGCACTGCTGTACCTAGCTCTCTGGCTGTGCCTTTAGGGCCCAAATGAGGTCAACCCAAAAGACAAATGTTAAGGTCAAACGAAAGCGACACTTGTGAGACTTGTAAGTCGGAAAATAAAAACCAAAGAGACCAAACTGAGGTCAGAGCAATGAAACAATCGGAAGTCCAACAACCAAAGTCCAATAACAAGTCTAACTACCAACATCTACTGGAATCCAAAAACAAATGGCACAACCAGAAGTCCAAAAGCCAAAAGTCCAACATAAAACAAATCCATAAACCTAAGTCCAACATCCAAAGTTGAACAACAAAAGTCCAACAAACTCCAAAAAAAAGGTCAATAACTGAAGTCCAACAATTTATGATTTATGTTCAACAACAAAAAAACAAACACTTAAGGACAATAACCAAACATCCAAAATAAACAAGTCCAAAAACAAAAGTCCAATCACCAAAGTCCGATAACCAAATCCAAAAACGAAAGTCCGATAACCAAATCCAAAAACAAAAGTCTGATAAGCAAATCCAACAACCAAATCCAACAACCAAAGTCCGATAACCAAATCCAAAAACAAAAGTCCGATAACCAGAAGTCCAGCAAACAAAATGGCTAGACTTAGCCACTTATCCCTCATCAACATGAACTGAATAAGATCTGATTCGGAATGAGCGTGTTTCTTTCATTAGCCTCGCACTAACGGGTGGGATGTTATCGAGCCAGCGGTAGAACTTGATGGGTTTGTGTTTCACTGCAGTGGTTTCAGGATCATCAGGAAACCTCAGCTACTTCATCGAAATAGTGAACAGCAGAACTGTCAATTGAGTCATTTGAATCTTTTGAATCACTCAGGAGCACCACAAAGAAAAAAAAAAAAACGCATGTTTATCCCTTAAAGAAGACTGTGCAAGATGACAGACATTTCAGATGCACGAGTGGAAAACATGCACGTGTTTTTAGTGTGCAGGTTTCATTTAAACTGATTCACCATTCAAAACGAACATGCCTCCAAGCCTTCGACTCTTGAATTAGAACGAAAGGGAGATCACATACAGGAGCAAAAACACAAAGAGAGAGAGAGAGAGAACTCCTATTCACACCTCTCTCCCTCGTGAGAAACTCTTCATGTCAACTCGACGCCTCGAGGAGGATCCTAACACAAAGCTCCTTTTCAAATTTAACCCTTTTCTCCTTAAACATTGTAAGAAAGCTCGGAGTGATTCAGAGAGACTGCGCCACCTAGCTTTCACAAACAGTACTGCGGTCTGTACACTGAGATACATCTCGTACACACACACAGTCTCATTAAAGAGTTAAAGCACAGGAAATGAAGCACGTCGTTCTGAAGGCTTTGAAGTGAGAAGCTCTGACTCAGGATAATCACACACACACACACACACACACACACACACACACACACACACACCTGATCAGAGTGAGAATCAGACACGCTGTAAGTGCTGTGTAATAAACATCATTATCAGGATGAGTGACGTGAGCCCGTGTCTAAAACTGCGCCCTGCTCTGGCACCCTAATCCTTCTAGGGTATTTCAGTTCAGATTGAACACGCTGTAGGGAACATGGTGGACTTCCAGACATGGAGGGGCAAAAAAACAGGGATGCTGAAGAAGGGACAAAAGAGAACATGAGAGGTGTGTTTAATGAATGGATGTATGGAAGAGGGGATAAATAAATGTAAGATGTAAAATGTATGAAAATACCAACCTGAGCATGATAGATTAATAGATGGAGGAGTGGATGGACGTATAAATGGAGGACTGGGTTGAACGATACAAACGTGTGATGTAAAATGGATGGATTTACCAAACAAAGCATGGTAGACTGAAGGACGGATGGATGGACGGCTTGTGGACGGATGGGTGGACAAACTGAAGGGCGAACAACTTAACGAATAGATCACTGGAGGACTGAGTGAATGATAAAAGTGGGTGATGTAATAAGGGTGGATGTGATCCCAAGCAAGATGGGTTATGGTGAATTGATGGATGGATGGATGTATAAATGGAGGACTGGGTTGAATGATACAAGTACATGATGTAGAATGGATGGATGTACCAAACAAAGCACGATGGACAGACGGATGGATGGACGAACAACTTAATGTATAGATCGCTGTATAAATGGAGCAGTACGTGAAGTGAATGGTGTGTGATGTAAAATGGATGGACGTACCAAACCAATCACAACGGATGGATGGATGATTGAAGGATGTATAAATGGAAGACTGGGTGAATGATGTTAGTGTATGATGTAATAAGGGTAGAAGAATCGATGATGGAGTGATTGATGGAGAAGTGAGCAATATCAGTAGATGGAGGGGGGGGAAGCGAGCGATAAAGAGACGGAGAAGAAAAACATGATTGTTGTATTTAAGAGGTAAAGGAAGAACGTGAGAGACTGAGAGAGGGAAAGAGAGGAAAAGACATGCGTTCATTACGTCCAGGATCCTGGGGCGTTGCCATGGAGATTGGCAGGCTCTCTCTCTCTCTCTCTCTCTCTCTCACACACACACACACCCCTGAGGTGTTTCACCATCTCTATAACGCTGATCTTATCCGGACTTCCCATAAAACACGGTACACGATTCATCCCGCTGTTGTTGGGTTTGGTTCTTCTGTACGATAAAGGTACAAACACGCCCAGAGTGCGTCACCATCGCAGTAGCAGATGTTAGAGGTTAAGGTTTAAGCCGCGGTGCATTATGGGTAGAGAATGCTGTACACAGTGGTGTCTCTTCTCTTGTATTTTCCTCCGTTTAGGAAGCAAACGGATGTTAACGAACGCCGTACACTCCATCACTGCCTCCTGACCTGGATTCCCTGACTCACGCCATGGAGTGAAAGGGGTGTCCGCGATAAAAGCGATCATGAAACGCGAACAACTCAATGTTTTATTTGCACAGGAAACACAGCGATGAAACAAATGCTGTTGAACGCGCTACAGAATTCAGGGGTCTTTCCTTTCTACGTTTTTACTCGCTAGGAGTTTCACTCCTTGTTCTTTCATCACGGACGAGGTTGTGAACGGTACGACTTATAAAGATTCAAGCCCAGTTTGAGAATCAGACCTTTGTTTTGATTTGTGCACGTGCCCCAACATCACCGGCGGAAAGAACGGGGATCTTAGACACTGTGCGGAACTTCGGACGAATGCGACACTGAAGAGCATTTATTATTTCTAGCTGGGGACTTTCACCGTGTATAAAGGAATACGGACGGAAGTGGTGCAGAGCCACGTTTGCTCATTCAGATGATTGAAGCAAACGCTTTGTGTGAAGTCTGGAGACATTTCAATGGGAATTTGAAGCAATATACATGGGCACATACCCGTGATAACATACTGTCATTAGCGAGACTAGAAAGGTCCTATCGAGAACAACTTTTTAAACACTATCTTAGTATTTTTAAGAACTGTTTCGTAATCCAAGCTGGTTTTCCAGACCATAGTCTAGACATACGTACAATAACTCCGTCAAGGCAAAAAGAGCATACTGGCCTTTTAATTAGAGCTGCACCGATGTATCGCCGATACAGGCTACTTCTCATGCTATCGGACAATTGTTTTTCTTTTTACAATAAAACTTGGATTTTTTTTGTTGAGATTCGTTTAATTAGAGATTTATTTGATGCCTCTGAAATACTGGGTGTAGATATTGTTGATTTCTGTAGACGACTAAAAAGCGTTTGATGGCGTGGAACATTTATTAAACTACGTGTGGGAAAACTTCACAAGCGTCTGGGTTTAGCTCGGACTTTAGAGCATTATATATTGAGATGTTATATGGTGACGTTGAGAGTGTAGTAAAAGATTACGGGCTCCTTTTTAAAAGTGTGTGGTGGGGTTAGGCGAGGTCGCTGTTCGTCAGGGACACGCTCTACTTTGGCAATAGAAGCGCTCTGAAATAAGTTGAGGAGAGTTTTAGGAGGGATTTTTTTTTTTTTGCTTAACTGCTTACATTGATGATATTATTGTATTATCGTATTAAAGACGTTCGGAAACGATCGCTTCAGAAAGAATAAATTGGGATAAAAGTGAAGCGGTGTTAGTGGGAAAGTGGAAAAGGGACGTTCCGATACTCCCAAATGAGTTAATCTGGAAAAAAGGGTGGGTTGAAGTATTTGGGAGTGTTTTTAGGCGATTGTTCCAAAAAATAAATAAATAAATAAATAAACTGTGAAGGAACAATTGAGAAACTTAGAAGGTCGTCTTATGAAATGGAAATGGATTGTAAAGAATTCTTCATGCTATATTTCACCCCTTTACGCACCGCCCGAGGTGTAAGCCTTTATTTAATGTCTCGCAGAATCTTTTTCATTGTTTTAACGAGGAGTTTTCTGTGCAAACTTTTACTTTGGGTATTAAATATGTTCAAAAAATCAAAAAATACGAGGGTCATGTGTTCAATTTGATTTTGGGTAAAGACAAAGTGGCTTATTTACATAAAAACGGTGAACATAATGGGGAGATGGCGATCACGGATATGATCCCATCAAAGCTTTTAATTGATTTTTCATTTTTAATATATGGACTAACATTTTTGAAGGAATGTGGTGTCATAGAGGAGCTAATATTTTTATGTGGATAATCATTTTTATCAAAAATCTCTCTCTCCTTTTGTCTTTCCCTCACTTCATATCTCTCTCTCCATCTCTTACCCATTTCTCTCTTACTATTTGTCTCTCCATCTGTATATCTCTCTTTCTCTCCTTTTTCCTCTGTCTCTCTCACTTCCTGTCTCCTTTTCTCTCTCACCTTTTGTCCCTCCCTCCCTTACTCATTTCTCTCTCTCTCTCCCCCTTACCATTTGTCTCTCCATCTGTATGTCTCTCCTTTTTCCTCTCTCTCCACCATCGTCTCTCATTCATCATAACAATAACTTCCACCATTTCCTCCTTATGTTCCATTCAGTCACGTTTCTTTTCTTTGCATTTGTTTAGTCTGTCGTGTATCGCAGGTTCAGCTACAGTTCCCCCTCCTAAGCCGTCTGCACTTGACTTTAACGTCTGGTTAATTCAGCCACCTGCCTGCGCCACGTTCATTATAAATTGTGCTGTTCCAGACAAATTACCCTCGTCTGACGGATAGAAAAGCGCCATGAATTGGAGATGAAGAGTATTAACATGAAGTTAGCATTATAATGTGTAATTATGCCCTCCTAAAACACGAGAGACACGCCATTACGATCCATTAGAGCTTCTCGAGACGTCCTCGACGGAAACGAGGAGCGACGTGCCGCTCTGGCCCGCCGTTTGTTTCCGAGCGGCCCATTCTGCCTCATTAGCATCTAATCAAAGAAGCCCGTTCGTTTGGATAATTAATTAGCGCGGCGACCGCCTGTGGAAATTCGCGATAACAATGATGGCGACGGTGCTCGCTGGTGGTTGGTGGAGACGGCGGGGACCCAGGTGCAGCTTGAGCACTTTCTGATTGCGTTTATTAGTTATTAGTTTGTGATTGACGCAGTAACCTCCTCTCGAAGGCGATGGCGTAGCTGGGATGCGAGATACATGCGTGCGTGCGAGACTTGGAAAAAGCAAGAACAACACATATCCAAAAGAGAAGGTGTGTGGAAGCTTAAAAAAAGCAGCACTATGCTCACAGTGTACTGAAAACACAGCAGCGATAACAGAGCGCGTATATTTTCAGATTTTTTGCGTTCTTACGTTATCGTTTCTATGATAACCTTCGACGACTAATAATTAATAAGTCATCGTTGTTCAGCTAAGAAAAGCGTGTAATCGCCCATACGATTTTTCTGTAAGGAGATGTTTATTTAACATTTATGGAAGGAGTCTCCAGTGTCAGGGCTTTGTAACAGCTGTAACTTGAAGTTTTGCCCCATGTACAAAACTGGGGTTTTTGGGGGGTTTTTTTGGACGTTCCACAAAAGCGACATGACGTTGTTCAATAAGTAAGAGAATTGTAATCATTGTCAAAATTCCCTGAAAGTCTACCAGAATATATATATAAAATCCTCAGACATGCCTCATAAATGTCACTGAGGAACCCGAGCATCTCCCAGTGCCCTCATAAACACAATCCTGCTCCATTTCTTCAACTTTGGTGACAGCGGAGTAGAAAAACACAAAATCTGTCATGAAAAAGAGAAAAATGGCAAGGATTTGTGGGTATTGGATGCCTGGGCTATTTATCGCTTCTGTAATGTCCTGACTGTATATTTTTAAAGAAACAAAACTCAACCTGTAAACCATGCCAGAGTTTCAGTATTGTTTTTTTAAACACCCTTCTCTACTCCCCCTCACCATTTCCTCTTACTTAGGTTGATGTGATTCGACAAAAATGATTATTAGTATTATCATCACCACCTCAATGTGGAACACTAATGATGTCTGCCTTGGGTGTTCAGCTAATTAACTCAAATTACACATAAAATAAAAAACAAAAACAGTTTGCCAAATTTGGTGCAAAGGCTTGTCTACCACAACTGAGCAGAAATAACAAAGAAGAATACATTTCTTTTTAATCCAACCTAAATTAACCAGCAAGGCTGAGCTTTGGTGCTTGGACCCCTAACGACCGTGACGAACAAAGGGAATAAAAAGAAAAATCGGTGTAAATTGTGAACAAAAGGTGCTGAATCTCAGACACACACATGACATTATCTCTTTTCAGAGACCATGCACATGCTAATCAGTGTGCTTTATTTGCTGACATTAGCCTAACTGATGAGCATTTAATGACCACGCTGATTATCCGATTACAGACAATATGTCTGAGACAGAAGTGCGTGTGTGCGGGAGATCGGCACGTTACCGTCAATTAAAAAAAAACGCTTTCTTGGAAAAATCAATATTGAAATGAAACAAATAAAATGAAGACGCGAAGGAAGTGTGTGAAAGTGTGTGTATATGCCTGCTCAGAGAGATGGCATGGGCCATTACTTCACTGCCTTAAAGTGTTCGAGACCATTAATTAGACGAAAAATAAACGAAGAATTAAAAAGTATGATTTCTTTACGTATTCAAGACAGCGAATTGTTCAAAAATGAACCACTAAATTAACTAAAAAAAATAAATAAAAAAAAACTTACTACAGAGTAAACACAAAGGATATTCCCAGAAATTTACATAGAAAATAACACAATGAACCATAAATTAGCCACAGAATAAAGCAAAAGTAACCAATAATTTACCACAGAATAAAGCGAAATGTAACCAATAATTTACCACAGAATAAAGCAAAATTTAACCAATAATCTACCACAGAATAAAGCAAAATTTAACCAATAATCTACCACAGAATAAAGCAAAATTTAACCAATAATCTACCACAGAATAAAGCAAAAGTAACCAATAATTTACCACAGAATAAAACAAAATGTAACCAATAATTTACCACAGAATAAAGCAAAATTTCACCAATAATTTACCACAGAATAAAGCAAAATTTCACCAATAATTTACCACAGAATAAAGCAAAATTTCACCAATAATTTACCACAGAATAAAGCAAAATTTCACCAATAATTTACCACAGAATAAAGCAAAATTTCACCAATAATTTACCACAGAATAAAACGAAATGTAACCAATAATTTACCACAGAATAAAACGAAATGTAACCAATAATTTACCACAGAATAAAGCGAAATGTAACCAATAATTTACCACAGAATAAAACGAAATGTAACCAATAATTTACCACAGAATAAAGCAACATTTCACCAATAATTTACCACAGAATAAAACGAAATTTAACCAATAATTTACCACAGAATAAAGCAAAATTTAACCAATAATTTACCACAGAATAAAGCAAAATTTAACCAATAATCTACCACAGAATAAAGCAAAAGTAACCAATAATTCACCACAGAATAAAACAAAATGTAACCAATAATTTACCACAGAATAAAACAAAATGTAACCAATAATTTACCACAGAATAAAGCAAAATTTCACCAATAATTTACCACAGAATAAAGCAAAATTTCACCAATAATTTACCACAGAATAAAACGAAATGTAACCAATAATTTACCACAGAATAAAACGAAATGTAACCAATAATTTACCACAGAATAAAAAGAAATGTAACCAATACCTTACCACAGAATAAAAAGAAATGTAACCAATAACTTACCACAGAATAAAGCATAATGTAACCAATAATTTACCACAGAATAAAGCGAAATGTAACCAATAATTTACCACAGAATAAAGCAAAATTTCAAGAAATAATTTAACACAGAATTATCTACCACAGGTAATAAAATTCACCACAGAAAATGAAATTTAACCAATTATTTACCACAGAAGAAAGCAAAATTTAACCAATAACTTACCACAGAATAAAGCATAATGTAACCAATAATCTACCACAGAATAAAGCAAAAGTAACCAATAATTCACCACAGAATAAAACAAAATTTCACCAATAATTTACCACAGAATAAAGCAAAATTTCACCAATAATTTACCACAGAATAAAGCAAAATTTCACCAATAATTTACCACAGAATAAAACGAAATTTCACCAATAATTTACCACAGAATAAAACGAAATGTAACCAATAATTTACCACAGAATAAAGCAAAATGTAACCAATAATTTACCACAGAATAAAACGAAATTTCACCAATAATTTACCACAGAATAAAGCAAAATTTCACCAATAATTTACCACAGAATAAAACGAAATTTAACCAATTATTTACCACAGAAGAAAGCAAAATTTAACCAATTATTTACCACAGAAGAAAGCAAAATTTAACCAATAATTTACCACAGAATAAAGCAAAATTTAACCAATAATCTACCACAGAATAAAGCAAAAGTTACCAATAATTCACCACAGAATAAAACAAAATGTAACCAATAATTTACCACAGAATAAAGCAAAATGTAACCAATAATTTACCACAGAATAAAAAGAAATTTAACCAATAACTTACCACAGAATAAAGCATAATGTAACCAATAATTTACCACAGAATAAAGCGAAATGTAACCAATAATTTACCACAGAATAAAGCAAAATTTCACCAATAATTTACCACAGAATAAAACGAAATTTAACCAATTATTTACCACAGAAGAAAGCAAAATTTAACCAATAATTTACCACAGAATAAAGCAAAATGTAACCAATAATTTACCACAGAATAAAGCAACATTTCACCAATAATTTACCACAGAATAAAGCAAAATTTCACCAATAATTTAACACAGAATAAAGCAAAATTTCAAGAAATAATTTAACACAGAATTATCTACCACAGGTAATAAAATTCACCACAGAAAATGAGAAAATGAACCATAGAATTAATCAATAGTTAACCACATAATGCATTAAAAACTAAAGAAGGACAACCAAAATTAACCATAGATTTAACCAAACACTGACCAGGGAATTAACCAAAAATGAGCCACAGCAGAACCTGACGCTAACAGCGTGTATTCCAGAAACACCCTTAAACTACACTTCAAGCAGGAAGGAAGTTTGAAAGGATGTGCGAGATGATCATACACTTGTTCGTCTGTCTTAATCTGTATGAACACACATAACCAGCTAACTACCTCGTCACAGGTTATGATATTACATTAGCGATCACTGTTAGCCTAGTCAACTATAGGTGTTCATGAAACCAAAACATAAGGCTGGAGTTTTGCCTAGTGAGTTAGATAAATTTATGATTTGTCAAAAATAGACTTAATAAAAACTTATAAAATAAACTTTTTTTGAAGAATATGTAGTCAGTGCTAGCTAAAATCCCTTTTCCACTCACATTAAAAAAAAAAGAAATTTGATAGGCTCTTGTCTCTAACGCTAGTTAATCTGCAACCCCACAATGCTTTGCAAATTTCGTCATCCTGTAATCAGCCTCCATTCAAGACTCCTCATCACTCACACGTAAAGAAACGAGTAGTCCAAATGAGCAAGGCTAAATGCTGCCTCTTGGCCTGTATACATGCTAGGCTAATGCACATATCAGCATGCGTTATGATGCAAACAAATCTGAATTTCTGATGCAATCGCACAAGAGTTCGTCCGATGCGAGCCTGACACAAGCGAGAGTTTCCATGTTTTAACGGCCTTTGACGAAGGTCTGGAATGATTCTGATTGTGCATCAGCTTTTTTCGAGTGCAAGCACAATACTTCCATCTAACCTTAATGAGCTCTCGAATTAGCGGTAATTAGCATCACTAATGCATTACTACTTCCGCATGAAACATTACCGAGACGACCAAGATTCGCAAGAGAGAGTGGAAAAGCCATCAGGCCTTTTTAGCCAAGGTATGAAATGAATCAGCTGCCGATATAAAGAGCAATTTGCGGATGCTAAAATGAATTCGATCCAGTGCTAGCGTAAAAGCTGGCTAATTAAAAGGCAAATTAGCCAAGGTGGGAAGATGCCATTTTAACTTTTATTAAGATTTCTTTTGAAATTCTTCATTTCAGTGCTTTCTTTATTAGACGGGACTTTAAAGACGCTGCTGTTGTTGTTTTTTTTCATGGGGTCCCCCCCTCTTCTTTTTTCGTTCTTTGGGTTTCATGATATTTTCCTCAAAAGACACTACGAGAACTTTCCCAGAGCAGTCTTGCTTTTTAAAACTTTTACGTCTAAATGTTTATTCCTTTTTTTTTTTTTTTTTTTTTTTTTTTTTTTTTAACATTTTAAGATTCATTTTCCCCCCTAAAGATTTATCAAAGAACGTTTCCAGATCAATCGACTTTTCAGGGATGGAAACTCAGAAGCTGTAAATGATGTCCGAAGGTTTTCAGAAGAACTATGGTTACTCGACTTTTTTCCAGAGGAACTGGAACAACCAGGGTTGTAGTTTTCGTTGTAACCAACTCATGAAAAGGCAAAAAAGGAACACAAGCCACTGAACAGGAACTGAGGAGAACAGTCAGTCAGGTATGTATACGAGTACAGAAACCTAAACAACCTCCAACGTAACCATCCCAACCACAAAAACCCACTGAACGCCTCTCTGTGGGTGGACAAAGCTAAGATTATATCGCTTTGGGGTTTGTCAAAGCACAGAGGGAAAAAACTGGATTTTAAAATACTAGCTATTTTGCCCCGCCCACACATACAGTATACGGTTCATTCTGAATTCATTTCCACTTTGTGTTACTGAAGAGGAAGCTTTTCAAAAACACTCTTCCTGATGAGAACAGTGAGAGTTCTAAACTGTCTTCACGTGAACGGGAAAAACGTACGTTTTTGAAAACACTGACGTCAACTGAACTCGTTGCGGTTTCGCTTAATACACATCCAGTACTGTAAATCTTAACGTGACTCTCGACGTACAATACATTGTTGTGACCTTTATTGTAAGCTATTCTTGTATGGGGCGTGGCCTTGGAGAGATTGGACTGCCTGCACAATGTGCGCATTGTGCTCAGGCTCCGTGTATAATACACACATCTTTTATCTTTAATGGAAACTGATTGCTTTGACCTTTATTCGAACCAGCTCATTGTAGAGACGCGCGTTTGCGAAAGCTGGGATTGATAACCAGGAGGCTACATTTCCATAACATCCACGTATCTGTGAGAAACAAACACACAGAGAGAGCAAAGAGGGAAAATAATAATAATAATAATAATAATAATAATAATAATAACGTAAAGAATAAGACTCTAACTAGCGATCGCGCATGTTCTATCCAGCTAGCTCTTCTAACCCTAATCACTGCCGCAAAAAGCTAGAAAAACTGCTAGCTCACAACGTGGCGTCCAGCTAGGAGCAGGTTAAAGGAAAAATCCACTCTGAATGACTTGGAAGTGACGATGAAGTGAATGAAAGGAAGAACGCTGGAGAGAAGGGGAAAGAAGGAGGAGGAGGAGGTATGAAGTGTTTAATTAACTAAGCGCAGCACTCCGTCAGCCGCTCTCAGTGTGACCTTTCACCCCCTATGGTCCACCGCAGCACCGCCACGCATTAACGCCATCCATCAAGCTGTGATGAATATTCATGAGCCGGGTGCACAATCAGGTCAATCACCGCTGAGCTCCGGGGCAACGGGGAGAAAGCGGGGGGGGGCACAGCGATTTCACCCTCATCAACCTCGAGAGTGGGATCTCAACACAGCTCAGACTTAGTATCAGTGTCGATTAGCATGTTTGATTCGCTTTAGGAGTGCCGAGAACGCACTCAGGAATCGCACACAGTTCGAAAAAAAAAAAGGCACGTCTAAAACGACGTCTGCGAGACTGCCTCGCCAAAATCTACGCTCGCAATCCGCTGCTGCTCAAATGAAGTGCTCCGTAAAAAGACCGTTTCATCCGCGGGCTCGGAATAAAGCCGTTATTCATCATCTTAAACGGTGTCTGTGCGTACCCCAGACGCTTCATCGCGCTCCTGCTGACTAAGATTGCTATTATTCTACATTTTTAAAATGTGCCAGAAATCTTAATAATGCATTGCATTGGAATCCATTAGCATTATTAGAAGATTGTGTTTTGCAAAAGATGGCTAACGGCTATGAATAAGTAAGTGGAAAAGGGGGTGTGTGTGTCTGTGGGTGTGGGGGGCGATGGGGCGAATCATTTATTTCCAGGAAGTACGGCGTAGCGGTAACGCTACGTTCGCACGGGCAAGCGACAAACCGACAACAAATCCACGTTACGACGTTTCTTCAGCTCCCTGCTCACGACGTGGCTTCCTACCTAGCTGCAATTCCGCAACCTAGCTCCCGTTTACTGCTTATTGTCGCATCCTGTCATATACACGATGCCTCATTAAATGCGCATAGAGACGAAGACGTTACGAAGGAAAATAAAGCTTGGACAAAGAATTTTGGATACTAGACCGCTCAAACTGTCCGTATATTTAATCATGGTAGAAAATCTACATTCTCCATCTCAAGGATAACTCTTTTTTTTTGTTTTTTTAAATTTCACCCCGGAACAACCATCACTTGTAAGAATAAATCCAGTCTGTTCTTTTAAACGCTAATCCCTAAGACACATTAGAATGACGAGTTTGTTGGCAAATTCCTCACTAGCCAGGAAGATCCGGCTGAGCAGGTCTACATGTCGTCACGTGAGACACCACGCTTTCATGAACTGCGTTCAAACAAGTTTGTCCTGTGGCCCGTTTCGTGTGTTTTGTGTGCGTGTGTGTGTGTTACTGCAAGTATGTGAAAGACGCAAGATAAGTGTCGCAAACAAGCAGGTAAGGTGCACGGAAGCTGAAGCCGGGCTATCGGATTTTGAAATCGGTTCTTCGTGACCCTTGAAATGCATATCATCGAGTGCGAGACGCAGCCAGACGAATTCTCGAATCCGATTGGTCAGAAAGGTGTTCGTTTTCTACAACCGCAGCTCTGAGGGAAGTTTATATTAAAAGTGCCCTCTCTCTTATACGTTATCGTATCCGACAGCTGAGTGACAGCTGATAAGATTAATAATAAGTCCGTTTGTTGTCTTAGTCACGTCAAAAAAAAAAGGCTACTCTAACATAACTGAAAACAAGAGTTCTCAATTACACTTATTATTTTTATTCATTCTTGAATGTGTCATTCTTTAATAAATAAATAAATATATAATCATGGGCAACCCACTGTTGTATATATTGTCCAATATAATACTTAATAATAGTATAAGAGTATAATAATATAGTACAATACAGTATAATATAGCAGGATTTCAATGCTCATAATAGTACCTGAAATCGCAATTTCACAGTTTAGTAGTATAATAGCAGTTATAGTATTCGATTGTTTTGAATATCAGTATAGCATAGTTTAGTATACTATACTTCAGTACAGTATAACATTGTTACATTATATAGTTACTATTATATACTAGTATAGTATGATATTATATACTAGACTATTGTATAGTATAATAGCATTTCCAAGTTCAGTATTCAGTAGCACAGCAGAGTATAATATAGTGCAGTACAAAATATTATCGCACAGTATAGTATAGTATACTAGAAGTTCCAAATTCCATAGTAGAGTATAAGATAGTATAGTGTGGTGCAGCACAAAATATTATAGAACAGTATAGTATTGTATACCAGACGTTCAGTATAGTACAGTACAAAATATGGCACAGTATAGTATTGTATACCAGAAATTCATTATAGCATAGGCAGTACAAAATATTATATTATAGCACAGTATAGTATACTAGAAGTATAGTATAGTGCAGTCCAAATGATTATTGCACGCTATAGTATACTAGAAGTGCAGTATTTGCTGGTTGAGTACAAGTTTAGTATTCAATAGTATAGTATACTAGACGTTCAGTATTCTGTGGTATAGTATAGTGTAGCGTGGTGCAGTACAAACTATTACCACACAGTATAGCATAATATACTCGAAGTTCAATATTCCATAGTACAGTACAAAATATTATAGCACAGTATAGTATACTAGAAGTATAGTATAGTGCAGTCCAAATGATTATTGCACGCTATAGTATACTAGCAGTGCAGTATTTGCTGGTTGAGTACAAGTTTAGTATTCAATAGTACAGTATAACAGTATTTCAAATTTCAGCATTTAATAGTGTATGATCATATATTATACTATAATATAGTACAGTACAATATAACACTAGCATTTTGAAGTTCACTATTCCTTAGTATTTTTTTAAGTTCATTGTTCAAAAGTATAGTGTAGTATGGTATAGTAAATACAATATGGTATACTAGGTATACAGTGATACAGTACAGCATTTAAAAGTTCAGCATTCAGTAGTGTGGCACAGTATAGTATAATGTAATAGAACAGTACATTTTAGTATTCAGTAGTGTATAATATGATATACTGTAGCGCCTTACAGTGCAGTAATACAATAGGATTTCAATATTCAGTAGTAGAGTATACTATAGTATATAAAAGTTCGGATTCCAGTTGGAACGCAGTAGTATAGTATGATTTCGAAGTTCAGTCGGTTTAGTGCTTTCATTCACGCTTTTGAGAAGCACAGGAAGTGACAGCCTTCACTCCTCCCACCCCAAATACACACACACAAACACACAACTAAGAACTGAGATCAGTAATTCTAGATAATGTCCATCTGTCTGTTTGTTTTACCTTGTCCTTGTCCTCGAGCAGGTCCGCGAGCTTGTCGTCGGGGTCGAGAATCCCCCCGTCAGCGTACTCCACATGATGTGTACGCACCAGAAACTCCCCATCCTGTCGGGAACAATGGCAATGGAGTTAGCAAAAGCGTCTTAAGTTCCTGTTCCAGCAGCTGGCAGGAGGTGAAGGAGAGCATTATGGGAGAAGGACTGTGTTTTCATAAATGTAGTAGGTTATTCATTTTACTATTACCAGTTTACCAGTTTAATTCCTTCTTCACCTCCGTCCACATGTAACTAGCCCTTCTGTAATACACCTGTACAAGTGTTTGATTGACATAACTATGTACATTCATCGCCATAAATTTTGGCACCCCTGATAAGGATGAATTTTTTTTTAATTAAAAAAATTTTTTTTAATATAAAAAAAACCCTTCACACAAATATGAGCGTAAATTTATTCCACACAAACCATCTGGATCACAGTTACTGGCACCTGTAGAAATTCTTACAAATAAAATGTAGCTGAGGTGCATTTAGCTATATTTTACTTCTTACTGTACGTACAACCTGCTCTAGAAATATTGGCACCCTTGCAAAGATGGCCTTAAAAGAAAAAAAAAAAAGGTCGTTATGAAATTTTTTTTTATTAGAAAACGAAAACCCTTATCAAAACATCTATTTTAACAAAACTCCATGTCTCAAAATTATTGGCACCCTCACATTTAGTACTACAGGAAAACTGAAAGGAAAAAAAAAAAAAAAAAACACTAAATAATAACTGTGCTAGTGTTTCTAAGGGAGAAAATAATTGTGATCTATTAAATTTTTATATATACACACATTTTAAAAACTTTTTTAGTGCAAGACAGAGACAGTGCCAATACTTTTGGAGCTGACTTTATATGTTCTGCTATGTATGAACGAAAACAGAAGGGGGGGAAAAAAACAGCAAGGCAAAAATGGTTTGCTTTGACGAAGGGCGTGTTCTTCCTGCTGAGAGCCAGGATGTACTTGAAAGGTGTGAAAACTATTACAGCACAGAGCGGTTTGGAAATCCATACCAGCTGGACTGATGTTACAGGAGCACACCTGGAATACAAGGAATGCTTTTTTACGTAGCAAAATTGACCAGGAAGTCATGTCTTTGCTACTGTATAATGGAAAGGTTTAGATGGGAAGAGCAGACTGTATTTCAATCGTTTGTGTAAAGAAAACAGTCTATAGCTAGTCCTGAGTGCCAGTCCTGTTTTTAGCATGACATCATCCAATGACACGCTCCTGCCATTTCCCCCAAGTGTAGATTTTTAGATGGCGCCTTGGAGGCCTAAGATGTCAAGCCAAATGTTACTGCTGAGCAGACGAAGATCCTCTAACGACAGACCTGCGCATAAAGAAGCTTACTACGTTACTGCATAGCTTACGCCATCGACCGGCGTCATCTGGAAATCAACCAGGGCAGAAAAATGGCACGCATGAACACAAATTACGCTTAAAGTGAGCTTGAGGATGCGTTTTTCTGTTCATTAGCATGTTTCTTTTAGGTTTATCCATCACTACTGGCGTATTATTGGCTATGATGCGAGTTTGCAGTCTTTCTGTTGGTGGATTTTAGATGGCCGTCATACTGTAGCACTGCTCCCACGCTAGGACTTTTAAAATAAATAAATAAATAAATAAATTTTTTTTTTTTTTTTTAAAGTTATGTAACTACCAATAAAAATCACCATGATAACTTTGTACACAGTCTAGTTTTCTATTGGCTCAGAAGATAGAGCTTCATGAATTCACAGGTCAGATTTCATCTAGATAAAGTCAGAGCAAAGCAAACGCATCGGTCACGTCACGTCGCATTTTTCCTCTGCAGTGAATTTCCGCCCTTCGGTCTTATTCGGTCTGTCTGCTCCTGCTAGATACTCCTGTATCAATGTAGCAAGACCTCCAAAGCTGTAAATGCCAGATCATGCCGCGCCTCTGTGTAGATAAGGAAGCCCTCACCATCATTCACCAGCACTGATCTTAGCAGTAATGCAAATGTTGCGTCACCCAAGGCTATACGCTACAGAAACTCAATAAGGGCTATGCAAACAAATGGTCATTCGCTGGCATTGGGCCATCTTCCACGCTTGAACATGAGGCCAAATTGAAGGTTTAGAATAAAGGGGTTATAATGTGAGGAAATTTGGAGCGCGAATACCAGAGAAAAGGGTTCTCGGGGAAGCAATGCGATTCGTGCGAACAGCCGCACTGTTCGAAAGGCGGAAATGCAAGAAAACAAGACCGACCTGTGGAACCACGTCATCACATCCCTCCCGGATACGGGATAATGTTTTAAAACAAATTCTGCTTGGTCTAGAATGTTCAGGGACCAGGATATTACCACCAGTACACCCCTGATCTTACGCAAGAAAAGTTGTAGTTATTACGCAACAGGTGAATACTATAGGCAGTCACGTGATTCAAACTCTAGTCCGTACACAAGCAGAGTGTGTAACTGTGAAATTGTTGTTAGCACGTTAGCAAGCTTTAGTTAATTCTCGAGCAAGTAAATCTGTAGTTGGAATGATGAGTAAAGTCAGATTTACTTCGGTTCTAGTTAACAGGGTTACAATTAAAGCTCGATTTCGTAAGTTAAACTTAGCGTGTTAGCAAGTAACGCTATATTTAGTCAACTGTACTTGGTGAGTAATGACGTTTTTAATTAGTCAACAGCTGCCAAGTTGAATTTAGAAATGTACACAGTAGTTAGTATCTCAGTAAGTGGCGAGGTATTTAAGTTACAGTTAGTACGTTACCGAGTAAAGATACAAGTTAGAATCGTTAAGATAATGATTTGCAGGCTGTTAAGCTGTAATTAATGTGATATTGAGTAAAGTTTTATTTACCAGCTTATAGTTAGTAAAGTTTATTTAGCAAATTATAGTTTGTGAGAAATTATAGTTTGTTTTCAGTAAGTTTGTATGATGCCAAGACAGAAGTAGTAAACGGTAGTTACTCTG
Source organism: Ictalurus punctatus (assembly GCF_001660625.3). Taxonomy (NCBI): domain Eukaryota; kingdom Metazoa; phylum Chordata; class Actinopteri; order Siluriformes; family Ictaluridae; genus Ictalurus; species Ictalurus punctatus. The sequence goes on from NC_030441.2 coordinate 2,255,059, forward strand.
TAAATACATCCGTAAGTCAGTATAGTATATTTAAATTGGAGTTAGTATATTATTAACTAAAATATATTTAATAATTTAATGGTTTGTATGTAGCCATGTTATATTTACTAAGTTGAAATGTAACTTGATAATGATTAAGGTTTTATTTATTAAAGTGTAGCTAGTATGTTAGGAAATACAATACAACTCAAATTTAACTAAGTTGTAGTTGGTATATTAGTAAGTAAAGCTAATATACTAACTACAACTTAGGAACTACAACTACGATTTACTAAATATAACTTTACTCTAATACACTAACTACAACTTAGGAACTACAGTTGACAAATATAACTTTACTCACTATATTTAGTCAACTGTGGTTGTATTGTATTTCCTAAGTTGTAGTTAGTATATTAGTCCGTAAAGTTATATTCAGTAAGTTACAGCTAGTATGTTATTTACTAAAGAGTAAGGCTAATGGCTTACAGTCATGTGAAAATAAGTACACCCCATGGAAATTGTCGGCTTTTTTGACATATTTGTACGGGCAAACATTCGATGATCTTTGAAACGGTGCCTATTAATGGAGTTGATGCACTTGAACAAAGCCACAATCATTTATTCAACAAAAATATCAATAGATGTGATATTCTTCTGTGGAAAATCTAAGTGCACCCTTGGCCTCAGAAGCTAGTGTTGCCTCCTGTAGCAGAAATACCTTCTTGTAGGCATTTTGCATAATTGTCCACCAGGCTTGCTGGAATGTCTGACCACTCTTCCTTGCAATATTGTTTCAGTTGTAAGCTTTCTCGCATGTACTGCCCGTTCCAAATCCCCCACAACATTACAATCACACGGGGTACGACAAAGGTATAAATAAGACGGGTTCCACTTGCACTCCCTAAGCGGGTTCCAAATCACTGGCACCCGCCTGATTCTAATTATATGGCTTTGAAGGTGTAGGGGTGTACTTAATTTTTCCATGTGATGTGTTTTTTGCTCATTGAAATTGTGAAAACGACTACAAAATGTCACTTTTATGTGGCACTGGATAGAGTGCATCAACTTTATTAATAAGCACTGTTTCAGAGGGGAACAAATGTTTGCTTGTCCAAATATGTCAAAAAAGCCAATTTCCATTTCCAGAACCTCACCGTAGATTACAAATAAAACACTCTGAATAACGCTAATACAGAGGCTTACATCCTGCTGAGGCTAGCTTCCTGTTGTTAAATAATCCTGATTAAAATGGTCTTTCAGTGGTTAGCATTAATGGGTTTACAGTAGATGGAGATTTTGAGAATTCAGGACTCAGGTCAGAATCCCCCCCAAGCATAAACCATGAAATCAGAAATGTCATAAAAATGCTGTTTAAAAACTCAGTAGCGTTACTTAAGTCATCACTTCCTCTGGAGGGAAACGGAGGAGTGAGTGAGAATGGAAGTGAGGATGATTAGCGAGGAATTTCTCAAGGCGCTGCTTTTTCATGCTTTAATCCTCTGAACACTTCATTAGACAGCAGCAAAATTAGTGTGACATTAGACGCCATGAGAAAGCGGAGCCGGGGGGAAAATAAGGTGTTCGAATAAATTTTTTTTTTTAAAGCGGTAATTTGAAACACTTTATGTTCAGTGATCACAATGCTGTAGTTGGAGCCTCATTAAAAAGCCTCTGTGTTCTATACAATCCAGTTACGCTGATAATGTGCCACCTTACAACGTTCACTGAAGTTTCGCGAGATCTTCGAGAAGCCTGGGATTCAAACCGTCTGCTCGAAACTCTGAGGGGAAAACCGCGCTCTGATTCTGGTTCTACGTAGAACTGTAAGGGTTCTGCCAAAGACTTAAGGACCCTGGAGTGTATAAACAGTGCCAAAGAACAACAGTGGGCCTCTGTACATTAAACGACTTTTTAGATATTTTTAGATATTACTACTATTACTATCACTACTAATACTACTATTACTAATCACTACTATCACTACTAATACTATTATTACAACAACTACCACTATTACTACAATTACCATTACTGCTACTACTGCTTCTACTATTACTACTGCTACTATCAATAATACTACTGCTACTTCTATTACTTATACTACTTCTACTGCTTCTACCAATACTACTACTGCAACTATTAATACTACTCTTTCTACTAATATTACTTCTACCAATACTACTATTGCAACTATTAATACTACTGCTTCTACTACTACTACTAATAATAATAATATTATTATAATAATAATGGGCGGTTGTGGCTTGACGGTTACTGATCAGAAGGTCGGGGGTTCAAGCCCCAGCACTGCCAAGCTGCCACTGTTGGGCCCTTGAGCAAGGCTCTAAACCCTCTCTGCTCCAGGGGGCGCTGTATGATGGTTGACCCTGCACTCTGACCCGAACTTCCTGACAGGCTGGGGTATGCAAAGAAAAGAATTTCACTGTACTGAAATGTATGTGTGATCAATAAAGACTCATAATAATAATAATAATAATAATAATAATAATAATAATAATAATCATTGTTATTGTCATATTCATTTATTTCTGACTTCCCTGAAGCACAGATTTCAACTCAACCTAAACTAGAGTCCAAAGGTCAGAGCTCACTGCCACTGGTACTGCTTTCTCTTTTACATGTTTAAATTAGACTCAGATTTTCAGTATTTTCAGAACATTCCAGGAATGAAACGTTTCATTTGTAATTAAAAGCACTCATGGCCTCATTAATATCAAAAAATAAAAATTCTGAGGTAAAGTAAACATACAAGTACAGAAATCAGCCACCAACAGCTGCTACAACACTACAACAGATATTCACTGATCAGAGTACATTTCTGGATCAGTATCTTTGATAAGAACCATTTAAAATATATCTTTTTTATTATTATTATTACTCGTCTCAATCGCAATCGAGTATATTTATCAGAGTAGCTTCCCTAATAAGTTTTCCACTATGCCGTTTTCACATTTCTGGTGTAAACGGTCATTGAACATTGTATATTTCAGGATTAACATCTTTGTTTCGGAGCAGTTTAGTGGAGCTTTGGCAATTTGACAGAAGAGAAAATATGCCAACCCTGAATTTTTCCACACTACTGAACATAATTATTGTTAATTTACATATAATTTGGATATAATTGAACTTCTCTTTGTTTTTCCCCCATTTATGAGGATTTTTGGATGACGACGCTGGGGAACGCAGTTTAAGCCCCCCGTGTTGCCCTCTCCGCGCCTGCCACAGCCTGAGCTCGGCCATTCTGCCAGGTGCGCTGGGCAACACGGGGGCTTAAGCTGCATTACATTACAGCCATCACTCAGGCATACGAAAATGCTCTCTGAACAAAGCCTGCCGTCCAGGCCAAACTAATCAAACGCAGGTTGCAGGTCTGGGTCCGGAGATAGGGGGGCGATTAATGGCACGGCCGCATTTATCTCTCTCTCTCACACACACACACACACACACACACACACACACACACACCATGATTCTCTCAGGTTGGAGTTGAGTGCCATGCAGTGAAGGTAGTACGATGATGATGAAGGCAAATGATGATATGGCGGTGAAACGTGAGCTGAATGCGAAAATGGGATCAGCGAAAATAATTTTTTAAAAAGGAAAAAAAAAAAAAAAAACAATACACTTTAATTAAAGAAACGCATCAAATGAATGACAAATGAGAAACACACAGATTTCAATTTGGAAATATCTTTAAAAAAAAAAAAAGGCAAACCTGCTAATTAAATGAATATGAAATTATAAAAGAAAATGAAATAAAAGCAAAACATTCACACTTTCTTAAATAAATCAAAGGAATGAAAAAAACTCATTCTAAAAATGTGATGCGTTAGGGAAAGATTCAGAAATACTAATTAGGCTAATTAAAAAAAATAAATCAACGTAGTAGAAAAAATGTAATGCTGTAAAAAAAATACTAAAAATTATATATATATATATATATATATATATATATATATATATATATATATATATATAAAATAAATGTATAAAGACACAAGCTATCAGAGTATTCGGTGCATAAAGCTAAAAAAATACATAAAGCCCATTTTTCTTATAAGGCTGTAACACTAACATCTCAGCATATGTAATATATATTTTTTAATATATATCAATTATTTATGCAGTTTAGGTACACAAGTAGGCTGTTGTTGACATCCAGGTGTCACGTGACCAACTGCTTACGCCACACCCACCGATACAGGTGAAACAGGTGTACATTACGGAAAGAAAGCCTATTGCTGACCCAATTCCCTAGTTTTTTGGGTGGGGGTGCGCATTTAATTATTACTACTTAGACAAATAAACGTTAAAAAAAGTCAGAAAAGATGGAAATGTTACCTGTTCGACTATTTTCTTGTACCGCTGAGTGGCTTGGTCCATCAGGTCCCGCACAATCCAGCCGTCTTTACACGGCACCACGACTCCAGTGCTCCCAAAGTTCACAGTCACTTTCATTCTCACGGTAAAAAAAAAAAACAAATAACAACACTATAATCGCTATAATATTTCTATTTTTAACGCTATATCACACAGAACAGTCCTAACATGGATGCCGTCCACCTGGTGTTACTTTGCGCTCCCGCGTGAACACAAACAACAGCGACAGGTGTCATGGGGGAAACTTCAGGTGTGGCCGGAATCCTCTCTCAGCCGAATTAACTCCGAATTTCTTCTCGAAATAGTTTCTCACCTGAATCTACACCTTAAACAACAGGGGGGGAATAATAATAAATAAAAGTGTAAACAATTCCGCGGAGTTCAGCTCCCCGCGCGCGCTCGCGCTCTTTCTCTCTCCCTCTTACTCACTCGCCAGGGAAACCGGAAGTGCAGGGAAATAAAGGAAGTGGCTGTTGTGTGTATTAGCATGTTAGCATAGTATCACCTGAGGACGTTTTCGTGTTTTCACGTTTTGCCTTTCTTTTAGTTTTCGTTAGCCGGGTGTTAAACAAATTTCAAAATGAAAAAGAAAATATATATTTAAAAATATATATATATTCATATGTATATATATTTTTTTTATTCCAGAAGTGTCCTGCCGCTCAGGTGGGGCGAGAAAATGAAATCAAACACACACACATACACACACACACACACACACACACAAATAAATTCTGTGAAATAAAATATTGTCGATTTATTATAAATAGAATAAATATAGCCATTACTCTGGAAAATAGTATTTAATTATCATAAAACTTCCTCCACAAATTCCAAAAATATGACAAGTGATCTGTCAGAAGATCCTAATGATCCTTTTCTTATTGGTAAGAGGTAAGGTTCTGAAAACTGCGATCAAAACACAGGCCGCGCTGCTCAAACTCTTAGACCATCTCCACTAAACTGCACTGGAGGCTGGTCCACAGGGGCTATGATTCAAAGTACCACCATAGACACTATGAGACGAAAAGTATGTACACCCCCTAGCCATCACACCCGTGTGTGTTTCTTCCCCAAACTGTTGCCACGAAGTTGCACAGAATGTCTTTGTGGCATACAGAATTTCCCCTTTACTGAAACTAAGAGGCCCAAACTTGTTCCAGCATGACAATGCCACTGTGCACAAAGCAAGCTCCATGAAGCCATAGTGTGTTAAGGTTGGAGTGGAAGAACCTGATCGAGTGACCTGAGTGATCAGAGCCCTGACCTCAACCCGACTGAACACCTCAGGGTTGAATTGGAACATCAACTGCACCCCAGGCGTGCGAATCCTCACCCGGCATCAGCCTGGCATCACTAACGCTCCCGCTGCTGAATGAACACTGTCAGGCTCCAAAATCTAGTGGAAAGCCTTCTGAGAACAAAGTGGAGGTTATTATAACAGCAAAAAGAAAAGTGGGTATTGTGCAATCATGGTGAGGGGGGGTAACGTGGAATGGATAATGTCTGTATGTCAGAAATGCATGCACACCATGGTGACCTTGTTTCCTACACAAAGGCTGAGAAAAATATGTCTCTTTTCAAATGCCTGCTTTTTTTCTGGGTTACTTTCGGATATTTTGTGTTGTTTATTTTTTAATGTAGTGAATTATGCGGAAACCTTGCAAGCCTGGTTAATGAAAAAACTTCACCATATAAACAGTTAAATGGGTGTTTTATTTATCATCCATTTTGATGGCCTGTTCACCACAGAAGCCCATTTGTAAGTTGTTATGATATCGTATTACGCAGAACGAGTACTTTAACATAAGCAGCTGCACGGTTGTCACGGCTGTTGATGTGCACACCTTCTGACCAATCAGAATCCAGAAAACAACAAGCTCTATACCCTGGCTTTGGTTCATCGTAGTGAGTTGCATTTAGCATACGCAAATTATGCTGACGCATTAAATCCCCATCCACCCACAAGAAAACACAAATGGCCAGATGGAGAACCTGAATCACTTTAATGGTGAATAAAAAAATTTTCACTAAGCACTAAAATGTGCTATTTAGAGAGACGGCAATAAACTTATCAACATGTTGGTCTGGTGTTAAACGAGTCCATGTTAGCGCACTATAAAGGCAGGTTTCGGACACTACCTTCTGTGAGGAGGGACGGCGCCAGCTAATGCTTTATCCCCATCCACCATTATGGGCTGTTGCATTTGTCTCACAATATGCAATCCCACAAAACACCGTTATGTAGCATTAGCATAACCGTTCAGGAGCAAAAAACGACCTCTACCATGAACATAAATGTTATACATTATCAGAACTTGGCACACGCGATGGTTTTACGACAGTGTTGAGAGCCTCACGGTGGCCGTTACACTCCAGCTCACGGAACACGTGTAAAACGGCCGTGACAGATGTGCGAAGGTTTGAAAACTGCTTCGCATAGCACAGAGTTAATGGAGCCAGAATAACTCCCTGACTGTAACCATTAAACAGCATCCGTTATGATTTCCCTTATGAAATGAAAATGACTGAATCCTGAAACCATGGCCAAAAAACTATTTTCCTGTCATCGCTTTTCAAACAATTAATACAAATTTGGCCAAATTATATCTCACAAACAAGATTCCATCACTACTAATGTGAGTCAAAAGGTTACATAGACTATATCTACGGTATATCAGTCCTTACAGCCACAGTGCTGTTGAATTCTCTAATCTGATTGGTCAGAAGGGGTTGATTCATTTTCTAAAACAACAGCTCCAACTGTAATTTTAATGTGTTTTATCTAATACCGTATCGTTTCTGTAGTAACAACTCATCCACATGGACTTGTAAGACCTTTACGGAAGGAGTCACAATATTTTTTAAAGTGGTTTGGGAAAACAAAAACAAAAATCGAATTTTTTTTTTTGTCAAAATTCGGTTTATTTCTGGTTGAAAGATATTATTTTCTGCCTTTTTGGAACTAGTCATAGTAGAAAATATCAAACTTTGACTGCGTGTAGGGTTTTAATGAATGAAATCCTAATCCTGTACTCTTCAGAGTAAATTCTCTTAGTTATTATATGAATATATATGAAAAATATTTGTCATTTTCTTCAAGAATGCAGTAAATAAAAAGCATTTTCAGTGGAAAGCTTTAGTAAAGTTATATTTCTTTGTTAAGTCACATCAGGCTTTATTGCTGCCTATTTATTTCTTAACGCTTCAACACATCAATCAACGGATTAGCAGCGAAATATTTACCCCCCCCCCCCCCCCCCCCCGAAATCTGAAGACCACAGCAGATGATTCGTGCTCTTTCCACCTTTCCATCTTTTTTTTTTTCATCCATTATGGCCACGTGGATCAGAGGTGAACGATGAGCCTCGTTTCACCGTTTAACCAGAAAGGTCAAACACGGGTCACATCGCATCAGCAGGATTGTTTTATCTCTCGCCTACTGGGAAATAAGATGCTCATGGCAGGGGAAATGTGGCCTCGGTGACCACTTCATACACGCACACACCACAAAGTAAGACAGATACACACCGTTAAACTTTTGCCAGATAAAATGCCAAGGTATTTATTATTATTATTATTATTAGGAGTAGGAGTAGTAGTAGTTGTTGTGTATGATGTTTCAATGATTGCACGCAGATTAAAAAAGGAAATAAATGGTGTAAGAAGGACAAAATATGGAATAGTACATTACGGCATTTGAGAACAACCGTATCTCATATGAGCTTCCTGTTTCTAGGAGGAAGTGTGTATTTCATGGTCTATTAGCAGAAACAGATATGACACAATGAATACAGATCGTGTGTTTAGCGGGCAATTTCTTCATTCGCACCGCCCATGTGACACTGTATTCCTCAGGTTCCTGGAGAACCCGTCTAACACACCAGCCATTCCTGAGTTGGAGCTGAAGTGGATGTGTGAGAATACTAAGGTGTGGTTCTCCAGGACCAGGGTTGAGAACCTGCGGAGTACTCACGACGGTGCACCATCAAACCTTTAACCTCATGAGAAACATGATATCGGTAGATCACGAGTTCGAATTCCTGACAATGCCACAGCCATCTGTGGCAAAACTGTCCATGCTGTCTAGGTGAGAAGAGCAAAGTCACGCTCCTCTGTCAATCACAGCTCCGCTAGCCAATCTGTGAGATCCTGTATGCGGAAGAGGCCGCATAGCGCTTTCCTCCGAACGTGTTACGCCGCCCTGCGACGCCATCCGGCCTTCACGTGTCTCAAAGGAAGCACGTGTTATAGTCTTAACGCCTCCTGTTCGGTAGCTGCCGTGCGATAGGTGACCGAATTCGATGAGTGGGAAAAACAATGTATATTTGAGTGGAATTTTTGGAAAATCAAGTCAGTCAAGTCTGGGAAATAGTACACGCTACTTTAAGAAAACGTAAACAACGTTTTTCTTTGGGACGTTTTACAACCTCGGCGTCTTCCTGCAAATTGACAATCATGGGTAGATCGTCAACAGTCACCCGGCTGTCTCAGAGCTTTCGAGCTAACACTGTGAATGTCGTGATTTCATCAAGCTGTCATGTAGCTACGTGTTACAAGTTTGTTGAAAAACACACAATAAGCACTTGATTTCACTCTTCATCCTGGTCAGGGTTGTTAAAGGCAGACGTTATAAATACCGTACTGTCTATCATACGATTTTGGTCACTTTTGTTTTTTATACCATGACTTTATAGAAGGATTAAGTTACTTAAACAAATGCTATAATGGCTTTCAAAAGGATTGAGATGGCGTGGGTCATACTATGCAACTGGTCATTACCCCACCTAATTCATTGGGGTGGGGGAGAGTATTCATTTAACTGAATGATTCACTGAGTGAGTCATCATCCATAATAACTCAGCAAACCACAAGAATTCTCTGTGTGTGTGTGTGTGTGTGTGTGTGTGTGTGTGTGTGTGTGTGTGTTTGTATTATGACTCGCACTTCAACCGTACAGTGGTATGTATGGAATTCAGCCACCTCCTGTCCTGGCTTTCATCGCAGCCAATAATAATGAAGCCTTTAGCCACGTTCCTTATTACGCTCTGTCACAGCAGACGGGGCTTGACTGCGATTTGTTATGACAACACTGCGTGAACATCTGGCTCATCTGTTAGCCTTCGTCTTTTTGGAAGCCAGCAACTTATGCTTAAAAAAAAACAGACTTGATTTCTACCTCATTCCTAAATTCTGTCTGGACTTTGGAAGACTTCTCTGTTGGTCCCGTAGACTCTATCGTAATATTAATGAACTAGCAGTCCTACTATACAGCCTATTTTAATCATTCAAAATGGCGAATGAACCTGATGTAGTGTTTTCTCTGAACACTCCAACAGGACTTAGCTAATGAAAACCGAATGTTGCCAGGTCAGCACAAATCAAGGAAACACATATATTCAGGTTTGTGTGCGTTTATAGGGTCCGAGTACATGCACTCAGAAACATAATAATAATAATAATAATAATAATACCGCATAAAAATGAAAGCAAGACGTTTTTAATCGTATTGTCCTTTAATAGTAAACAAAATGAAACAGAAAAAGGCATTTGTTTACCTGAAAACGTGCGGTTGTCGCTGACAAGGCTTTAACCGATCACGCCAAGACCACCAATACGCCTACGACTCTTCGGGATCGCAATATGAAAAGATCATAGATTTCTTCCGCAAAAAATATATCAGAGATTGTGTACCGCAAAGCAAAAGGCTTGTTTTAGCACAAAAATCAAACAAAATGAAGAAAAGTACTTAACAAGAGCGTCATTATTCCATTTCCCTTCCTGTAATCTCTAAAATGGCTTACGTATGGCCAGTGTCTGACCTGAACTGATCAAAGGACCGAGCACTGATTGGTTAACCTGGAGAGGAAGTCGAGGTTAAAGCTAAAGATTTTGTAAAACGCTTTGACCCTTGATTTAACCATGTAAGCCACATGCTAGCAATAGTCAATACCATCCAAGAGTGTCCAAGAATTCATATTTACTCTAAAGTGATTCCAGATTTCCCCAAAAACCCACACGGCTGGAAGAGGACTTTAGAGTGTTTGGATAAGAATAACTGCATGACACAATATATTGAAGCGAAAATACCAGCAGACCACATGAACCGAAAATGATTTAATGTTTTATATATCTATCCTTGATATCTTACGCAACCTGACAAGCTCCTGCTAATGTTTTTGTGCTGAGGATCATCCCTTTCTCCACAACTTCAAAGGATCTCTTGAACTCCATGCTAACGTTCAGATCTGGATGAACTAATCCTAGCAAAACAGGGAGTCAAAGATGTTTCGCTAATCCACTCAGAGATGAGTGGACAAGATGCTGGCGTTTTCCTGACAGTTCTGAAGGTCATTGTAAAAAAACGACCGGCTCGCCTTTTCCCCCTGAAAAAAAAACGAACACGGAGCGAACGCTTGACGTATAAACGAGCTATTAAAGAGAGAGGACGTTTTGGCGGCAGTGCTAGCTGTCAGCTTTATATAACGGATCGAATTAGCCGTGTTTTAGACTCGATTGTGTTTCTTCTCACCTCAACAAGATGCATGCGCTTTAAACCGGCTTAATTAAAGTTCACTCTCCGGCACTCCAGCCGAGGAGGTCCGCCGACCCTTCGCGCGGAAACCATGGCGATGGCAGACTGAGACGCTAATGAACTGCGTGATCCTGAGAACACCCCATATTCATTTGATTAGCTGATACATTTATTATTAAACCAAACAAGATACAAGTAATTATTTTAATAAGAAAAGACTGCAGCGAGACGGAGGTGAACTTTAATGAGGAGAGACGTCAAAGGCGGTGGAAAGAGAACAAAACTGACTTGTGTAAAAGAACTGCGACTGTAATATTAATAATTATAATAATAATTCACTTTAAAATAGTGCACCAAAAATTCCTTTTGTACACGTCTACAATTAATCCAAAAACATTACGAACAATTATGTCACTAACCACGTTATTAAACTCTAAAGTGAACGGAAAGCTAACGTTAACTGGCTAGCTAACTTAGCCAAATGCTGTTGCGGTTTCAGGACTGGTTAAACCATATCTATCATGTTTCAATAGCTATCTTTCCCCTTTAACATTATCCTGGGCATCACAATCACTAATGAACATCAAAGTGACGTCTTAAGGTTAATGCTATAGAACTTCAAAGATCTAGCTAGCTAGTCTAGCTCACTTAGCTAGCGAATGGCTTACCTGTACATGTTTACGCATGTTTAAAACCGTAGATAAATTGCGTCAGGGGTGTCTCCACTGTCTCAAACGTCGCTGCAAAGCATTCGGTACCTGAATCATGGACGTTCAAATCGCACTTAAAGACCAAAAGACAATAGAATCCTGTGCTTCCCTCTGATCTTCGAGCTTTCCACGTTGACGCCTGGAGACAGAGACAAAGAGTTGCCGATTTAACTGTTGATAAATGTTCAAAGCTGACATAAGTACTTCAGGTCATTTCGCCATCTTCTTTCACCGTGCCTCGGGGTCATCTGTGCCATTTTTGCTTTCCTCCGAGCGGTCACCCGAGAGCACGACTTCCTTTCATTCATAACTCAAGATGAAAAGAGATCTGAAGTCAGAGAAAGGGTGACAGAGGTTGACCCAAGACAAAGCTTGAATTCATCTGGAAACCACTGGAATCACGTGCCTCATAAAACACCATCCGAGATACATGCTTTAAAAATGCGTTCCTCAGGGGTTCTTTGGACGGTTAACAGTTCTAGTCTGCTAAGTGAGTTCTACTTGGGAACAATATTATGGCTTATGGGTTCCCCTTTAGCGACATACCAAAGAACACTGTCGGCTGATGAGTGGAACTAGCCTGGTGTTTATTTCATCAAACCACACAGTCTTGTATCAAGAAGGAGCTTTGAAGATACTAATAAGGACCTTACAATGATTCCACAGACACCATTAGACATATTTTATTTTTCCACACTAAACTTCCAGGACGCCATCCATCCCCCTGTGCAACATGTGCTTCGGGAAACTTCAAAAGAAAAAGCTGCTTCCTTCCTTCTGGTCCATTTTACATCAACTCGCAGTTCGGTGTTTGAAGTTCTGGTGTAGGTTGACCTCCGGTGTGCCCAGAGCTCAAAGGAGACGCTGAAGGATCTTACAGGCTTCTGCTGTGGAAGAGAGTGCAGAAGCAGGTTGAGCTGTAGGGTTCTCCAGGGAGAAAGAAGGATGGAAGAAGATGAGGGACTCTTTAATGGAGGAGTCATGGTCATCCAAGGGTGATGGGATTGTCTACAGATTAATGGATATGAATGGATCCCATCTGTATGCTATCTGAAGGTATCCAACGGTGTCAAATAACCAGGGAAAATGTTTATCATATGGTTTCCATCCAATTATGCAAAACTGTGGCGCAGTTAGGAATGTACAGTAGAGTTGACGTGGCGATGGTCCTCAGAATTGGTAATAACGTTAAATAACGTTAATACATGTAGGAGGTAATATACATTATATTCAAGACAAAATGAAAATGATTAGAAATAGGGGGGAAATTACATTTTACGTCATGAAACCGGACCTGCTCTTCTCATTCTACTCCAGAATTTCATCAGAGGTCACCTTGATATCCCTGAGCTCGGAGCGTAGCTAGCTTTAGCTAGCAGTTTTCAAAGAAACTGGGAAAAATGTACCTACGAAGTAATATCTGGAACATGTGTGGAATGTTTCAGGGCAGGTCCAAACCAGAAAACTGCTTCATCTGGACTTACACATCAGAAAACGTACACTATTAGCGAATGAAAGGTTCCGTCTAGCAACCGAATATAAAGGTTCTGTGTGGAACCCGACAACACGTGGGTGCTCCCTTTAAAGAAGCATCTGTTTAAAGACATTTCTAAAAGAACCCTTGAGGAACTCTTTTTTACGACTGTACGTGTGAAAATCTTTAACGGTCCTACAGGTTCCCCGAGAGGAACGCCGCCAGTAAGATCGGATAATAAGATTGGGGTGAGAGTTAGCAGTGTTCTGCTCCCTTCGTATATCTTCCGTGAACATTTTTCACGACCTTGACAGACTTAAGAAGTGGCAGAAAGATGGAGAACCCACTTTATCACCTTAATCCGAACCACACCTCTGCCTCTGTCCACGTTTGGAAACGTGGCACTTTAATGATTAGGCCCTTCGGTTCCAGTGGCCGTAATCTGCCCTTTGTGATTGGACAGGCATGTTAATGCCTCCTGCTTCAGCCTGGATCCTGAACAGATTGCCTTGTAAAAGAGGGAGTGAGAAATATATAAAGAAGACATGAAATAAAAAGTATATCCCTTCGGCAAATTGGCTGTCATTGGATTATCCGCCGTAAAAGTGTGATTTGTTATAGAAGACCTCTTCAATGCCCCCCCAACCCCGCTCGCTCTCTCTATGGGCACACACACAACAAGTAGCACATCCTCAGGCATCTAACAGCCCACGTTCAGTTACTAGGAAAAAAAAGGGTATTAGCATTAGCACTGCTAGTTCCTTTCATACAGAAAAATCACATACGTTTGAGTAACACGTGAAAACGCATTTCAACGTGTTCTGCCCTGATATCATGTGCATATCATGTTCTTTTTTAATCGCATTTGAAAATAAATGCATTTTAAAAAGTAACGTGAAAATAAATGAATCGTGCCTGAAAACAAATCGTGTGAAAATGGATGTATCGCACATAAAAGAATCGCATGTGGAAATGAACTATTCATTTGGGGGGGGAAAATCACGTGATCATGATCACGTCAATCATGTTAATAAAAAAAATTCACATGAAAATGGATGAATCATGTAAAATAAAATAAAATAAAAAGAATAAACTGTGTGAAATAAATTTCACCATATGAATGTACAGTAAGTGAAATCACCTGGAAAAATAAGTGAATCGTGTGAATGTAATTGAATCATGTTCAATAAAATCCCACGTGAAAATAAACGAATCATGTAAACGCAAATGAATCATGTGAAAATAAATGAATTGTGTAAGAATCACTTGTTAAAATGAATGAATCAGGTAAAAGAATCACATGAAAAAGTGAATTGGGTGAAAAAGAATCAAATGTGACAATGAATGGATCATTTGTAGAATAAATAAAGAAAGAAAGAAAGCAAAAAAAGTAATCATGTAATAAAAAATTCACGTGAAAATAAATGAATAATTTATAAGAATCACATTTGAAAATAAATGAATCATTTACAATAATCACATGTGAAAATGAACGAATCATGTTCACATGAATGAACCACATGAAAATAATTAACCATATGAATATATAGTAATTGAATCATGTGAATGTTAATAAATCATGGCAATGTATAAAATTAAAAAAATTATTGTGAAATGAAATCACGAGAAAAATAAATGAATCGGGTAAAAGAATCACGTGGAAATAAGTGAATCAGGGAAAAGAATCAAATGTGACAACAAAGGAATCATTTGTAAAAAAAAAAAAATGACGTGAAAAGGAATGAAATGGGTAAAAGAATAACGTGAAAATAAATGAATCAGGCAAAGGAATCACATGTGACAATGAATGAATTATTTGCACAAAAAAAGAAATTTAAAAGTAAAGAATTTGGTTAAAAAATATATATATATATAATAATAATCACCTGAGAAAAACATTATCATAAAAAATTAATGATGTAAAAATCATGTGGAAATAAATTAATCGCGTAAAAAAGTAAATGAATCATTTGAATATAAATAAATCAAATGAAAACAAATGAATCAAGTGGAAAAATTTATTACTTTCCCTTCTTACTAGTATTAGATTTCGATCTCTGTGTGTCCCTATTGTTTGTTTGTTTTTTTTATATCAACCCATCATCTTGCCATTGTTTTCCTCCAAAAAACGTCTCCTAACATGCAACAATGCATGTGATGTCAAACAGGAATTAAATCAAAGCAGGAAGCAGAAATACACTTGCCTTCAGCTCTATCACAGCCGGCCATGCTCAAACAATGGGAGATCAAAAAGAGCTTGGCTAATTGGCCTCTCCCTCTCTCTCTCTCTCTCTCTCTCTCTCACTGAAAGGTTCAACTGTGTCTCATTTTCATTACCCCTCTATCCAAACCATGCCTTCAACCAAAAAAACAGTTCATTCTCATAGACATGTGTGTAAAAAAAAAGAAGCATATTTAAAAATAAATGAATCATGTTTTTAAAAAAAAGAATCACATGTGAAAGTAAATGAATCATTTGAAAATGAAGCATTTGAAAACATTGAATCATGCTCAAAAGAATAAACCATTAGAAATTAAATGAATCATAAAACGGCATCATGTGAAAATAAATGAATCACTTGAAAATAATTGAATCATGTTTTTAAAAACGAATCATGTGAAAAGAAACAAATCATTTGAAAATAAATGAATCATGTGAAAAGAAATGAATCATAAAAAAAGCATCATGTGAAAATAAATGAATCATTTGATAATAATTGAATCATATTTTTAAAAAAAGAATCATGTGAAAATTAATGAAGTGGTCAAAAAAACATGGAAATAAATGAATCATGTGAAAAAGAAGCTCATGAGAAAATAAATGAATCGATTGAAAATAAATGAATCATTTGAAAATAACTGAATCATGTTTTTAAAAAGAATCATGTGAAAATAAATGAGTCATGTGAAAAAGAATCGCATGTGGAAATGCATAAATCACAACAAAGCAGCACTTGAAAATGAACAAATCATTTGAAAATAATTGAATCATGTTTAAAAGAATCCTCAAAGCTCAAATAGGTTGTGCCAAAATAATAGTATCAGTGAGACTGGTGAAATAACCTTGCATTACTCAGAGTCATTTAATAAATACAGTACACATATGAAGGATCGTGCTAAACCGTCTCCTGATCAATAACACGCTCTCTGAAAAGACTCCAGAAAGATGTTTAACACGGTTATTCACCACGCAGCTTATTGTTGGAAAGTGCATGGAAACGTCAAAATCTTTAGCAGGCAAATGTCTCGGAAATGTCACACGTGGATTCTGTTGATCTTTAGAGTCTGATTTTTCACCATGAGTTTTGTGAGTCCTGTCTACAGAAGAAATACAGAAAGGCAGTGCTAATCTATTAGCAAAGTGTTTCCATCAGGTACTCTTATAGAGCAGCTGGTCATTTCATGTGTAAATAGTTATATAGTAACAATTCATTCACTAGTATGAAACTTGTATAGTACCGTTTTCTTTAAGGAGACGTTTATTTCACGTTTATGAAGGAGTCTCCAGTGTCAGTGTTTTGTAACAGGAAAAGTTTTTTTAACTTCAAGATAGAGAGAAAAAAGAGAGGAATCACATGTAAAAACATTTTTTTTTTTTTTTACAAAACAATTAACATGTGCAAATAAACGAATCATGTGAAAATAAATTAATCAAAAAAAGAATCCGGTGAAAATAAATGAATCGTTTGAAAATGAATTAATCATGTTTTAAAAAATCACATGAAAATAAATGAATCATTTGTTCCGAGTTGCTGCAAAAGGTGACATATACTAAGGTTGGGGGGGTGGGGGTCATTACTTTTTCACACAAGGCCGTTTGGTGTTGGATTGACCTTTTTCCATCGATAAATTATCTGAAACTGTGACAAATGTGCAAAACAAAAAATGGAAAAAATCAGGAAGGGGTAAATACTTTTTCACAGCACTGCAGACAGATGTTCTGTGATAATGTATCAGTGCTGCTCAGGTAGACAACGCCATCTATAGGCCACCGTCTGATCCGGCTGACCTCACTGATACTATCACTGATACTATGTAGATATCAACTACATCTTCATATATAACCTACATTGAGGGAGGAAGGAAAGGATGGCTGGGAGGAAGAAAGAGAAGGGGGTAAAAGGAAACAGGGACATAGAGAGAGAGACAGGAAGGGAGAGAGAGACAGACTGCAAAAGGAGACACAAAGAAAGAGAGAAAAGAGAAAGTGTACCTGTAGGCAGTGTACTTGTAGACAGTGTACCTGTTTTGTACCTGTAGACACTGTACCTGTAGACATTGTACCTGTACTGTACCTGTAGACAGTGTACCTGTAGACAGTGTACCTGTACTGTCCTTTAGACATTGTACCTGTACTGTACCTGTAGACAGTGTACCTGTACTGTCCTTTAGACATTGTACATGTAGACATTGTTCCTGTACTGTACCTTTAGACAGTGTACCTGTACTGTAGCTTTAGACAGTGTACCTGTAGACGGTGTACCTGTACTGTAGCTTTAGACAGTGTACCTGTACTGTAGCTTTAGACAGTGTACCTGTACTGTAGCTTTAGACAGTGTACCTGTAGACGGTGTACCTGTACTGTAGCTTTAGACAGTGTACCTGTACTGTAGCTTTAGACAGTGTACCTGTTGACAGTGTACCTGTACTGTAGCTTTATTCAGTGCACCTGTAGACAGTGTACCTGTACTGTACCTTAAGACAGTGTACCTGTAGACAGTGTACCTGTACTGTAGTTTTGGAGAGTGTACCTGTACTGTACCTTTAGACATTGTACCTGTACTGTACCTGTAGACAGTGTACCTGTAGACAGTGTACCTGTACTGTACCTGTAGACAGTGTACCTGTAGACAGTGTACCTGTTGACAGTGTACCTGTACTGTAGCTTTAGACAGTGCACCTGTAGATAGTGTACCTGTAGTGTACCTGTAGACAGTGCACCTGTAGACAATGTACCTGTACTGTAGCTTTAGACAGTGCACCTATAGACAGTGTACCTGTACTGTAGTTTTAGACAGTGTACCTGTACTATACCTTTAGACAGTGTACCTGTAGACAGTGTACCTGTAGTGTACCTGTAGACAGTGTACCTGTACTGTACCTGTAGACAGTGTACCTGTAGACAGTGTACCTGTAGTGTACCTTTAGACAGTGCACCTGTAGGCAGTGTACCTGTAGTGTACCTGTAGACAGTGCACCTGTAGACAGTGTACCTGTAGTGTACCTGTTGACAGTGTACCTGTAGACAGTGTACCTGTAGTGTACCTGTAGACAGTGTACCTGTACTGTATCTGTAGACAGTGTACCTGTAGACAGTGTACCTGTACTGTACCTGTAGACAGTGTACCTGTAGACAGTGTACCTGTACTGTACCTGCAGACGTTGTACCTGTACTGTACCTGTAGACAGTGTACCTGTACTGTACCTTTAGACAGTGTACCTGTACTGTACCTGTAGACAGTGTATCTGTACTGTAGTTTTAGAGAGTGTACCTGTACTGTACCTTTAGACATTGTACCTGTACTGTACCTGTAGACAGTGTACCTGTACTGTACCTTTAGACAGTGTACCTGTACTGTACCTGTAGACAGTGTACCTGTAGACAGTGTACCTGTACTGTACCTTTAGACAGTGTACCTGTACTGTACCTGTAGACAGTGTACCTGTACTGTACCTGTAGACAGTGTACCTGTAGACAGTGTACCTGTACTGTACCTGTAGACAGTGTACCTGTAGACAGTGTACCTGTACTGTACCTGTAGACATTGTACCTGTACTGTACCTGTAGACAGTGTACCTGTACTGTACCTTTAGACAGTGTACCTGTACTGTACCTGTAGACAGTGTACCTGTAGACAGTGTACCTGTACTGTACCTGTAGACAGTGTACCTGTAGACAGTGTACCTGTACTGTACCTGTAGACAGTGTACCTGTACTGTACCTTTAGACAGTGTACCTGTACTGTACCTGTAGACAGTGTACCTGTAGACAGTGTACCTGTACTGTACCTGTAGACAGTGTACCTGTAGACAGTGTACCTGTACTGTACCTGTAGACAGTGTACCTGTAGACAGTGTACCTGTAGACAGTGTACCTGTACTGTACCTGTAGACAGTGTACCTGTAGACAGTGTACCTGTACTGTACCTGTAGACAGTGTACCTGTACTGTACCTGTACACTAGGAAAATAATAAGATTTTATTCTGTTTCCTGACCTTAAATGGCTTCTCTTCTCAGTCGAAGGTCTCAGTGTCAGTGATCTGTAATGAACTCACTCTGTCTCTCTCTCTCCCTCTCTTTCTCCATTTCTCTCTCTCTCTCCACCTCTCATTACTCCTCTGTCATTGATTTCACGTTATTGGACTTCTTCATTAAGGATCTGTGTTTCATCATTTTTCATCGAACACAATGTTGTCCAGACGGAAAAATAAATCAATCCTCATTATTGTAGGGGTGGGGGCCTATGGGGGGGGGGGGGGGGTTATTATACTGATTCATGCACACACACACACACACACACACACACTCACACACACACACAGTCACATACAGTCACACACACACTCATGGTGAACAACAATTACACATTTAGTCAGTTAATTGAGCTCATTGTGTTCGCCTGTTGCACATCTCTGTTCATTCTGATTAGTTTGTTTTAGAGCGATTGCTCAGTAACAAACAATACAAAACACACACACACACACACACACTCACACACACACACACACACACACACACACACACACACACACACAGAAGTTTTGTGTACATGTGATGTGTGAAGGCATGTGTGTAACCCTCTCCTTGTACGTTTCATTCAGATTTTAATTCGTAATAAAAATAGGAATGAAATGGGTTCAAAAGAGTTTTCAGCTTTAAACCAGCTTTTCTTTTTGCAGAAAGAAAGAAAGAAAGAAAGAAAGAAAGAAAATGACAGAAGCAAAAAAGGAAGAAAGAAGATTAAGAAAAGGAATGATTGAAACAAAAGAAAGAAAGAAAGAAAGAAAGAAAGATAGATAGATAGATAGATAGATAGATAGATAGATAGATAGATAGAAAGGAAGAACATGACTGAAACAAAAGAAAGAAAAAAGAAAGAAAGAAAGGAAGGAAGAAAGAAAGAATGAAAGAAAGAAAGAAAGGAAGAAAGAAAATGGCTGAAACAAAAGAGAGAAAGACAGAAAGAAAGAAAGAACAACAGAAAGAAAGAATTAAAGAAAGGAAGAAAGAAAGAATGAAAGAAAGGAAGAAAGAAAGAAAGAAAGAAAGGAAGGAAGAAAGAAAGAAAGAATGAAAGAAAGGAAGGAAGGAAGGAAGAAAGAAAGAATGAAAGAAAGAATGAAAGAAAGAAAGAAAGAAAGAAAGAATGAAAGAAAGAATGAAAGAAAGGAAGAAAGAAAGAAAGGAACAAAGAAAGAAAGGAGGAAAGAAAGAAAGAAAGAATGAAAGAAAGAATGAAAAAAGGAAGAAAGAAAGAATGAAAGGAAGAAAAGAAAGGAAGAATGAAAGGAAGGAAGAAAGGAAGAATGAAAGGAAGAATGAAAGGAAGAAAGAAAGGAAGGAAGAAAGGAAGAATGAAAGGAAGTAAGAAAGGAAGAAAGAAAGGAAGGAAGAAAGGAAGAAAATGGCTGAAACAGAAGGAAGAAAGAAAGTTTGCTTCTTTTCTAATGTGTGAAAATAAAGGATGGTAAAAGATCGTTCTTTAATTCTTTCGAACTTTTTGTAATATTTATTGTTTTATGAATGAATTTAGATGAACACACACTCACACACACACACTCACACACACACACACACACACACACACACACACACACACACACACACACACACACACTCCTATCCCCGGTTCGTTTCTTTGCGGGAGATTTTGGTGTTGAGAAGTCAGCGAGTAGAGGTTTACTAAACTCGAATAACTGATTCTTTAGCGCTGCTGCGCTCTGTTTAACGCGGTCTCCTCTGATTAGCGATTAGCACGTGACGTTACAGTGTTAGCAGGCGACAGTGTACGAATCGCTCCGCTAGCAGGCTTTAGCGGAGAGCGCTGGCTCTGCGGGGGAGGACCAGCAGCCAGTCATTCGTCTCTGTCACATTAAGGTTCAGGAGAGAAAATAGTTGTAAAGCCTGGTGCTGGCTAATTCTAGGCTAATTAGCTGGGACTGTGACGCGGCTATTGGCTCTCAGTGTGCAGCCGAAACGGCTAGGAGACGTAGGGTTATTCACCGGGATGGGAGTAGTAGCCTTGTTCTCCTAGCTTGTCCCTCCAGGAATTTGACAAATGTGTGTGTGTGTGTGTGTGTGTGTGTGTGTGTGTGTGTGTGTGTGTGTGTGTGGTCTGCTCCACAGGGACGCCGTGTGATGCATGTCTTTAATAACAGGCCATTAACGCTGTGCTGGTGTAACAGGCAGTCTGTTCTTTTCAGGCAATTTGCTGGAAACGAGAGCCAATGGTTCGTGAATCGGAGGTTTGATTTGTTCTCTCTCTCTCTCTCTCTCTCTCTCTCTTTTCTTCTTTTCAACCCTTGTACGTTGTCGTTTCCATCCCCCTGTCGTTTCCATCCCCCTATTTTCTTCACTGTTGGCATCGTTGGCTTTATCGCTCTCTTTCTTTCCTTCTGACCAGCACAGGGACATTCAGTTCTTAGCCCTGAGTTCCTTCCAGATCTGTTTATCTTCGAGAAAAGAAAGGAAGAAAAGAAAATCCAACCGGACAAATCAGTTTTTGGATTCAACAATCAGAGGTTAAACAAAGTACACGTGGGAGCGCAGCATGGACCGGATCATGCTCCGGCCTCGTGAAGTCGCCGATTTGTCATGCGAGGGCGCAGAGAGCCTTTTGTGGGGTTTTTTTTCTCCATAGGCTTTCCACACCGTGGCACGGGTCATCGGCGAGGACATTGGACGCCTGGGTAAATCGGGTTAATGACGCGAGATGGTGCAGACAGAGAGTGCGTATGGGAAACATCTCAGGAGTTAACATGTACGAATGATAAACATGGACACGAGCCTAGGGAGAATGAGGAAAGAAAAAAAAACTACAAGAAAACAGTCCAGGCTGTGTGAAATGGACCGATGTTCAATAAACAGTTCAGCACCGGCGCACAGCGGAGGCCCTCGATCACACCGCAATGACAACATACCCAAATTAGTGAAGCAATAATATATACAATCACCCTGAATTTTCCTAGAACTATATATATGTATAAATATATAGCTCAGACAATACGATACGTTTATCATATCGTAGCCGAAGCTGCTACGATATGATAAACGATACTATACGATTTCCTCCGTCCCTCCAGGAATTTGCGATTCCGCGATCGCAGAAATGAACACAAAATCACGAACACGGTGTGATATTCGGAGGAGCTCGCAACGTTACAAAATGCCCGCGGATCTTCCACGTGTCCAAGCTGAGACGCGTCACGTGATGTCGTCACGCCCTCTTCGATTCACGTGCGTCGAACGAGTACAGCCGAACGGTCCCGTTTACCAACGCGAAAGACCGCGCAAAACAATTTCCTGCGATTTCGCCGAATCGAGTAGTTTTTCCGCAGTAAAATCACACATTTTTGGCCGCAACAATCACACACACAAAAACAACTACGTGAAATCCTGTACGGACTGATTAGTAGCCTCTGAACAATGTATAATATAGAACTTTGTCCAGAAACGACTTACGAATGATGATGACGTAGCGAAGGATTATTTGAAAAGTATCAGAGTTGCGTCCGAATCACCTTCGTAGCCGGATGATAATAACGACAACTGTCGCGTTACACCCATACTTACTGATTGATCTGATGAGATCCAGATGAACAGGAGATGCGCTGTTCGGTGTTTAGAAAACTAAAAACGGCTGATCTGATCAATTTAACCTGATTGTTTGCTATCGGGAAAGAAAATCTCCTCCGCCCCCTAGTGGTGGGATGCTATCGTCGCTTAGCGCTCCACGCGCCGAGCAGCTGGTATTTGTCAGCAGGTACCGGCTTCCTGCCGTCCTCAGCAGATGGCCTGTACTTTCTGGCACTGCAGATGCCGCCAGTTCTGTTTAAAATCCCCCCCCAAAACTCTCTCTCTCACACACACACACACACACACACACACACAAGCTCTCCCTCCAGGCCAAATTAGAGCCCATTAACTAAGTTACTCACAGACTAGCAGAAAAGCAAACGTCGAGCGTCTCCAGCTGATCCGAGACCTGCCAGCGTTCCTCTTTTGTCTGAGCGCTCATGTGAGACAACAGACCACCTGCCTGACGTGGATTGTAACGGCGACGGATCCTGTAGACTTTCCTTTCTGAGGACGTATAAATAGACAGGATAATGTATGCGCCTCCGACTGCGTGCCCTCGATATCAACCAGTGTGTGTGTGTGTATATGTGTGTAGGTTTCCCAGGAGGTGCTGAAAGAAATTGCAATAAGTATGAAAATATCCCTCTGATTTATTGCCGCTTTAATTAACAGCTGTTGACGGGATTTGGGTCCTGGGAGAGATCCTCCATACCACCTCTTTAATTCGTCCGGGAATGAAGATTAATCGCTTTTTTTTTTCTTCTTCTGTTTTTAACTCCCCACCGCAGTGTTCAGCCACAGACACGACACGATATAATATTATATTAATATTTCTCATGTCATTACAGCTCTAAAATTCCCAAAGCACACCATCTGAGGTCTGTTTACGGTTTCTTGGCAGCATTTGGCTCTTAAACGAGCCGTTATTAGCGCAGAATTAGCAAACGCGCACATCTTTATCTAGCATCCGTGCTAACGTGCTAACGCTACGACGGCGCTAACAACTCGTTAAGGATCTCGTTAAGATAACTATAAAATGAGAATCATAGAAAATAAAAGCAGCGGTTGGAAGGTTTTTCATTCATGTTTTAAGTGATTTATCTGAAACATGCACTCAGGTTATACATTATAGCTTTCAGGTGAGGCTAAAAGCGTGCTAGCCTCTTTATTAGCACGTGACGCTGGGGTTTTCTTGTTAGTTTAAATGCAGATTGATGACGTACTATGCTAGTATTCCAGTTCTATAACAGCTGTGCATTCACATCACTCACACTGGATCGTGTTTTGTTCAGTTGTCTCGAGTGTTTCGAAGGTTTAATGGTCAAGAGTTTCAGAAATATAGCGCTAGCTGGAACACGGCACAGCTTTTACATCTATCGTTCTGAAGCAGCGCTTGTGTGGGTTTTAAGGATTATACTTCATGTTCGATTTGCTTGAGTAATATCTAATCGCTGCTCCTCTCTGTTACAGTCGAAGGCTTTGTCCTGTACATATCGACTGGACTAATGGGATAATCCTAATCAGCTAACGGGATAATTGGATAATAGTTTTTGTCCTAATTACGGACGGCAAAAATGACATTAAAGTAAATAAGCGAGGAAATCTAATGAGTGTCAGACTTCAGTTTGTCTCAGGGGGGTCATATATATATATATATATATATATATATATATATATATATATATATATATATATATATATATATATATATATGTGAGAAGCTGAAACCCCGCCTTCTCCAGAGACACCAACGATCTCTTCGACTTCCTTCCCAAGCTTTGTTTTTCTACGTGTTGGTTTTTTCTGTACACGTTGTGTACGATAGGATAAAGGGGAACTAACTGCAGGTCGGAACCAAATTTGTGAGCGGGGAATTCGAACCCCAAAAAACTGCACTACTAGTCGGACCACGCTACACACCATACGATTGGTCTGAGGAACCGTTTGAGCCGGAATCGTTCAAATTTAACGCTCTACGGCATCATACCTAATTTGCATAAAGTTGAGAAAATCTCGTTGTACCTCAACAGCGTTGTTCTAGATGAAATACCACTGTTGTGGCGATTTTGCGTGATTCGTAACGTTTTTTAGCCGCAGCTAAGCCAGCAAACCGAAATGTTTTGGAGCATTCGACGTTTTCGGGGTTTTTTTAGCTCGGCCTTCTTGGCGACCCAATGGCGCTACCAAATGAACTCTACTCGGTTTACCGTTCAAGCTGAAACATGTTACGCCATGGCCAGCAGAGGGCACTGCGGCACGGCCTCTGACTAGTCACGTGACTCTTTTGTTTTTGTTTGCTTCCTGCTTGGACATTAATTTAAGTCTGATCATGTCTCTGATTTGCCCCAGGTGTCCATGTTTTGGTTTGATTATCTTGACTATTTAAACCCCTCCGTGACTGTGCACTGGGCGCAGTATTATTTGGTTTACGTTTGTCATGTCAAGGAAGTATGATGGTATGTGCTAACGTGTAGCATGCTAGCGGTCATAGCTAGATGTCCAGAGTTTAAGTATAGTCAGTAGAGACCGCGCTCCCTGTGTTTTGTTTGTCTGCTAAGTAATAAAGACTTTGACCTGCACCTGCATCCGCCTCCAGTCCCGCTTCGTAACAGAATACTGCGCCCAAAATGCGGAAGCAGCAGATCGCCATGAGCGCCGCCGAAGAGGCCAGGATTTGGGCGCTTTACCGTTCTTCCCTGGAGATGAGCAAACAGCTCGAAGAGGAAATTGCTCAGTGCAAAGCCAAGCTGCGCGCCGCGTCATCCCTCGCGCCATTTACCCTGTCCCCGCCGCCAAAGAGCGACGCCGTGCAACACAGCCAGCAAAGTGACCTGAGCATCTGGGGCTTCCCACTGCAGGGGAGGTACACCATGCTGCGCAGTCCAGAGGTGAAGGCTGGCCCAGAAATTTTTTTGGGGGGGGCAATGAGGACAGCAGAGCTCCAGCCTGAGGCCTACGGGGAGGTCTCAGCTGTGGAGCTCCCACCTGAGGTCAACATGGCGACCTCAGAGGGACAGCTTGAGGCGGCTGAGGAGGCCGTCCCGCTGTCCAGCCCAGCCGAGGAGGCCATCCCGCTGTCCTGCACAGCCGAGGAAGCCGTCCTGCTGTCCAGCCCGGCCGAGGAGGTCGTCCCGCTGCCCTGCACAGCCGAGGAAGCTGCCCTGCTGTCCAGCCCAGCCGAGGAGGCCGTCCTGCTGCCCTGCCCGGCCGAGGAGGCCGCCCAGCCCTCCAGTGCCGCCGGGGTCGGCGCCCTGTATTCCAGAGCCGGCGCCCAGCATTCCAGAGCCGCCGGGGGCAGTGCCCAGTATTCCAGAGGCACCAGCGGCGGTGCCCTGCATTCCAGAGCCGCTGCCCAGCGTTCCAGAGCCGCCGCCCAGCGTTCCAGAGCCGCCGCCCAGTGTTCCAGCGGTGCTCCGACTCTCAACCCTGGTGGGGGTGCTGCTCCACCCCTCTGCTGCCCTACGGAGGCTGCTTCGCTTTCCGTGGCTGTGAGAGACAGTTCGCACAGGGGCCCGGGACCCCCGTTGGAGGGGGGTTCTTGCAGAGGGCACTGTGGCACAGCCTCTGACTGGTCACATGACTCTTTTGTTTTCGTTTGCTTCCTGCTTGGACATTAATTTAAGTCTGATCATGTGTCTGATTTGCCCCAGGTGTCCATGTTTTGGTTTGATTATGTTGACTATTTAAACCCCTCCGTGACTGCGCACTGGGCACAGTATTATTTGGTTTACGTTTGTCATGTCCAGGAAGTATGACGGTATGTGATAACGTGTAGCATGCTAGCGGTCGTAGCTAGATGTCCAGAGTTTAAGTATAGTCAGTAGAGACCGCGCTCCCTGTGTTTTGTTTGTCTGCTAAGTAATAAAGACTTTGACCTGCACCTGCATCCGCCTCCAGTCCCGTTTCGTAACAAAACATTAGCAGCGTAGCTATGATGAACCTATCCAACAAATGCACAACACTCCCCAAACTGCTCAGCACATCCTGGAGGAACGGATAGATTAGAAACGTCGCAACATTTCTACAGAATACTGCTTATAGATGCAAATTCAGTACGATGTAGTGTAAAAACGCGGCGAAACCGAACCGTTTGTATCTTTAAAGCCTGTGAAAATGTGCTTTTGGGAGAACGTTCAACATCCTTCTAAACTCTTCCAAAGGCTCAAATGGTGACTCTTGTTTTTCGCCGCAGAAGACGGCGCTCTTCGATTTGAGGAGAGGAAAGCAGACAGAAGACACGGGAAGACAAAAGGCCTTCTGTCTCAGACGGAGACGAGCCCTCTGTCCTAACGAACTGCCTTAATTGAGATCCGAGTCAACAAAAAGAGGGGAGGTTGATAATGGAGGGAGCAATTTAATTACCCTCCTCTTACAGGCCCTACTTCCAGACACTCAGGAAACAATTAAGTCCCTCTTAGCGTGCCTAATGGCCCTGAGTCCGGCTTACTCGCCCTTATTCTATTAATAACCCATAAACGATGAGGAATCTTCGGCCACCGATGGCATGACATCAAGAACCATTTAGGAAATGGTGCATCGTTTTTTTTTGTTGTTGTTCTTCAGTGATGGCCAAACAAAGGCCAGAAGAGGTCGGAGCGACTTCCTTGGATGTTTTCGATCGGTTTGCGACATGAGAAAATATATGAAGAATAAAATATACAACATTAACAGGATCTAGTATTGGCGTGACTCATGTGGTTGGGAGTCAGTGCTTTTTTTTAAATGAATTATTTCATATTAGAGCCAAAGACTCATTTCAGTGTTTGTTGATTTAATAATAATAATAATAATAATAATAATAATAATAATAATAATAATAATAATTTTATAGCTATGAGACACTAAAGTCGTATACTTAACCCTTTCATGCTTAAATTGTTTATAAGTTCATGCAGGGTTTTTTTTTTTATTAGTTAAACATCACATAATATATATATATATATATATATATATATATATATATATATATATATATATATATAATATATGAATTTTTCTAAACAGCACAAAAATAAATAAATAAATAAATAAAACCTTATACCTGAGGAAAAAAATTACGATACTGATTGAAGTAAATTTGCAGAAAATAACGTCACCGTTTCGGTATAAAATGTTTATGTCGAAGGACAAATCTCATTTCTGCTAAAGAGATGTTACAGTTCAGTTACAGTTTTGTTTTGTTTTTCCGTCAAATATTTCCCTGATATATACAGTGGGGTCCATAAGTATTTGGATGGCGAGACAGTTTTTTTTTGTTTTTTTTGTAAATTTGCTCTCCTCTGTACATCACCACCATGGATCTGAAATTAAGAAATTAAGATGGGATTAAAGTGGAGATTTATTCATTTAAGGGGTTTAACATCACATTTATCCGTCTATTTTGTCCAAAAAAAGATCAAAATAAATAACGATCGCACAACCCATCTCTAATATCCTGCTTTTCTTTGGCGAGGTCCGGCTTTCCGGGGTCTTCCTGTGGAATATTTACGGGACAAACCTTTTCCTGTTTGAATAAAGCCACGTAATTAAGCCCGGTTCCTGATTTTGTCTGATGTGCAAACAGGATTTTCTGCGTAGGCACCTTTCTAACCTCTGCCCTTATCTCTTTCAGCCATGACAAGTCCTTTTATCTCTACTCATCGCTCTCTCTCTCAGACACACACACACACACACACACACACACACACACACACACACGTCTGTATGACTAGGGCTCGACGATGTGATGATATATGACATGTAAGGACTAAAACACACTGTGTGGTGCTGTTACAGGAAAATAATCACTTGCTGTGTGAACAGAGTCACTGTTAGCATCCTGAAGTTGATTCTTTTCCAATAACAGCACGCGCTGAAGTCTTTTATTCCTCTTATACCACTGGAATTTGCCAAGGATTCCAATTTTTAAAATATTTATTTATTTTTGTTGAACACTTTATTAGCATTTTACGACCTTTAAACACTGGCCACACGACTCAGACTCAAGTCACATGCCTTCTGCGACTTTACCGACTCGTGACTTCGCTTGGACTTGAGCCCGTCGAGTTGGTTAGACTTGATCCGGTCTCAAAAGCGCGTTCGCTAGCAGTCGTGTTATTATTCCTTTTAGGAATGATTTTGTCTTTGTGGCAGGGTTTTATTTCTGCACCTACGATCTTCCCAGGTATCTCCTTGTACCTCGACTTGTGACTTGCAAAAATGACTGGGTCCACCTGCTGTCTTTAAATGGAGGAATTACTGAAAGTTGTGATATTTTGCCAATACCTATAGCTGATGCTTTTGAGTTTGCTAGTTAAGAAAGTTTTAATGCAAGATGATTAAATATGCTGAAAAATATTGGAAAAATTATCTAATGCTTTTACCCTGCTGTTTTTTTTTGTGATTCCATGATTGAAGTGCAATTTAAACCTTATAACTCCTAAAAAATAAACTTTAATTCGATCATTTATCAACATTGAATATGAAAAAATAAATAAATAAATAAATAAAGAAGAAGCGTTAACAACCCCGGGCAATAAGTTCCCACGATTACAAGCCGCCATTTTGCACTTCTTTTTCAGAGTAATAGCGCCCTCTAGTGTTCGCCCTCTTAAACAAGTCTGAACTGAAATTATTCATTATTAACGCGCCTTTATATTTAATTCTTCGTGTCTATCCCGAATGTAGGACTGAAATAACAATATTAAAGATAAAAGGATACAAAAACAACAAAATGTGTAATAACGTCTGCTTTCAGTATAGAAATATTTAAAAGAATAACAAAAATACAGCGTGAAATGCTGTAATGGAACACTAGAGGGCGATGTGGTTTTGTAAACTCGTGTGATTACGTCACAGCGACGCCGGTTATACGGCTATATTAAAAAAAAAAAAAAATTATTAGGGTATATATTATTCCTAGTTCAGATTGGTTTGTTTTTGTTTAGCATGTTTTAAAACCACGCGTCCCGTAAAAAGAATAAAATAATAAACGTCCTCTTTACGCTAACTTCTTTAAACGTTATCCTTCTATCAAGCGAGCAGGCTACGTCCTTTTATATTTTTCTTTGACTAATTAGTGCGTCAGAATAGTGCGCTGTTGTAGATTTCTGAACGTTTATAACACTACTTAGTGTAGTACTGGGTTGTTTGGAACACAGCGCATGGAAAGCAAGCGGAAACGCCGCTTTAAAAAAAAGGGAAAAAAAAGAAGAGGAATCTGGATACCCGGATGTAAGCGAAGGATCCGATTCGTCATTAATGTTACTGTTACTGTGGGGTATGTAGTTCGTAAAAATGGACTACAAGTTGAATTATGAGCTCTGTATAGTTATATTGTATACAAAATGCCGGATTTTAGTGTATAAGGGACATCCTTGGAAGACAAAGGATCATTCAGGAATAGTTGTGAATTATGTGAATTTGAAAATAGCAGAGAATAGATATAAAAAGGTGCACGTCCTACAAGGGATGTTTACTTCCGGTATGTTTCGTTGGCTGGAGCGGACGGGAACGTGAGACGTTATAAAGCTACAAGTACAAGTGCGGAGAGGGTGTAGATGAGATGTCTCTATTTATTGCGCAGTTGTAGTTACACCTGTTATTGAGGACATTTTGTTTTAAAAGGACAGAATTTCCACGCGTTACAGAAGGTGAGTTGGTCAGTATCACAGCCCGGACCGCGGCCGTGTCCCAAACCGCACACTGCGAACTTATACTAATGCGTTAAAATAAAACAAGTCTTTTTTAAAATTCTCGATTCTGATTGGTCAGAAGGTCTCGATATGACAGTTGTTCCGGCTGCGAGGCAAATCACAGCTTTATATCAGTGCGCTGCTTCTAATACCTTATTGTTTCTAGAGCAACCACTTACACAAGGACTTATTATTAATATTTGACAGAGACAGAGAAAAAAAATAGATCCTGGTGATAGGTCTGTTTATAGATGCTGTAACGTAAGCGCGAAAAGGAACTAACTTGTTCCATGGAAGTCTCATGAAAATTGAAACGGATAAAAAGTATGGTCATGTGTATATATTTTTTTTATAATTAATAAAGAATCGTAGTAGCGATTGAGAAATTGCCGTGGTGTACGAAGAATAAAACACTCACCTGTAATAAAATAATCACCTCAATTCGTCGCCTCGTCTCAGGGTTTTGTGGGGAAAATGGTGGAACTCCGGAGTTACTGCGAGCCGGGCGTGTCCGTACAGCGAGCGTGGACCGATGGTGGATTCACGCCCTGCTTCTTCTTCACCCTCGTCCCCGCCGTCCTCGGCACACTCGCCGTGCTCCTCGGCGCCCTCCACTATGTGTGCTACACTCGCTACGGCACCAACATAGAGCCCCGATTCGTGCCGCGTTCCCGCCTTTACAAGCTGCAGCTGGCTCTCTCGGTTCTGCTCGGCCTCCAGGCGCTGGTCTGGATGATATTCCGGGTGGTATGGGACACGGCGGTGCCCGGGTACGTGGTACTCTTTGGCTGTCTCTATGCCCTGGGGTGGGCATGGGCGACGGCGCTGCTGAGGGTGGAGAGGAAGAGGGTTCTAGTGATGGACAGGACGAGAGGACACAGTGCCGTGCTGCTGTTGTACTGGACGGCGGCATTCGTCGCTGAGAACCTGGCGTTCGTGTCGTGGGAGAGCCCGAGGTGGTGGTGGGGGTTCGAGAAGCCCGAACAGCTGGTGAGTACTGGAGAGACATCGTGACGGAGGCTCTAAACATTTTCAGTCGGGTTCTATCCTCAAGGGTTTGCTAGATGTTTAAGGGTTCTAGCTTCCTAAACGGGTTCCTTAAGCTGCTGAGAAAGATCTGAACAGCTTCAATTGGGTTCGTTCCTCAAGGGTTTGCTGGACGTTTAAGGGTTCTAATTCGGATATTCAAGAGGTCTCTCAAGAGCAACAAACCAGAGAACCATCTGGGTTCCAGAGAGAACGTTCTGTTCTGTTCAACCCTATTGAAAATCCTCTCTTTCTCAGCAGCGGAAGGATTCTAACTTCTTAAATGGGATCTTTTTTTTTATGAGAGAAGATTCCAAGTAGAACCTATTTAGGAAGCTAGAACCCTTAATGTTCGAGGAGCCCCGCCTTTTTTTCTTCTCTCTCTCTGATGAGCGTACACGATTTGTAAATAAATTTGACAGGTACATGTTCTCTTTTTTTGTTTCGTTTTTTTTTGCACAGAGGGTTGAGTAATACATTGATAATAACACAAGGAACGCTCTTCGTTAACACGTGAGCCGAATTGTATTCTGACTCATGACAGCTGAGCAGCGATGACTCAGCACATCTCCTCTTACTTATTCAGAACTCAGTAACGTTCAAAAACAAGGGAAACGCCCCTTTATTAGCCACGCCCAAATGTTTGACGGGAGACACGCCCTCTCAGCAAGGCCACACCCACTGACCCACTGACTCAGCAGTTTGCAGCTTAGTTGTAGTGACATGGTTAGCGTTCACTGAAAGAGCTAAGCAGGATGACGTTGCAAAATTTCAAATGAAACGTGGATTTATTTGGTTTTTTGCACAATGAAGCACAACATGTCTGTTTATTGCTATTTTCTGTTTAGATTTTTTTTTTTTTAAACACAAAAAAACACAGATTTCACGAATATAAATTGGGGTTTGGGGAACGTTTACACTAATTGTTTTAAGTGAACTTCCTGACGTATCAAATCATGACCTGTGTTTTGAACGATACCTGTGTTTCGTTGAGGACCTGTGTTTCAGCCCCTCATGCAGTTTATTATTGTGTGTGTGTGTGCGCGCGCAGGTGGAATTTGCGTTCTGGCTGTTTCGCTATATCTGCTCTGGGATGCTGTTCTTCATCGGCCTCAAAGCTCCAGGACTGCCGCGAAAACCCTACACACTCCTTATTAACGAGGATGTGGAAGGTGGTGGACAGGTGTGTGTGTGTGTGTGTGTGTGTTACATTTGTTTTATTTTGCTGTCTTTGGGACGAGTAGCACTAATGTAGGACTATTCCTTCTTCTTTTCTCCAGCCGTTGCTAGGCGATGCAGCACAGAACCAGTCAGCATGGCGCGACTTTGGAAGGAAGGTGCGTCTCCTGCTGCCGTACATGTGGCCGAGCGGCAACGTCTTCCTCCAGTTCCTCGTCCTGCTGTGTCTCGGGCTTTTGGGAACTGAACGGGTCGTCAACGTCTTCGTGCCCATGTACTACAGAAACATAGGTGATGGGCACACCTCAGTGGTGTGTGTGTGTGTGTGTGTGTGTGTGTGTGTGTTATTTATTAAATGTTTGTGCTGTTGTTGTCTGGCAGTGAACGAGCTGACAGTAGGAAGTCCCTGGAAGACCTTGGCCACCACAGTGTGCATCTATGTCCTGCTGAAGTTCCTGCAGGGAGGCGGTGCTGGTACGTGTGTGTGTGTGTGTGTGTGTGTGTGTGTGTGTGTGTGTGTGTGTGTGTGTGTGTGTGTTACATGCTCGGCTGCGCTCCATACCAGCTTCGTTCTCGGATTAGCTCGGCAAAGCATGCTACCTGTACCCTCTGCGTACACTCACCTTCCCATCCTCCATCAGGTTCTTCAGGGTTCATCAGCAACGCACGTACGTTCCTGTGGATCCGCGTGCAGCAGTACACCAGCCGCGTGGTGCAGGTCCGCCTCTTCGCCCACTTACACTCCCTGTCTCTGCGCTGGCACCTGCAGCGGCGCACCGGAGAGGTCCTGCGCAGCATCGACCGCGGAACCTCCTCCATCGACAGCCTGCTCAGGTCCCAAACACTGCCTCTATATACGTATAGATCTACATCCTGTATATAAAACCTGTCGGAGATTCACTGTGTTGTGGGGTTTTAACGTATGGAATCTTCCTTCTCTCTACAGCTACGTCGTATTCAGCATCTTCCCGACAATCGCCGACATCATCATCGCCATCATCTACTTCATCTCCAACTTCAACGCCTGGTTCGGCCTCATCGTCTTCGTCTGTATGGCGCTTTACCTCAGTGAGTCTCAGAAGTCTCTCCTTAAGCTTCGCAGACCGATAAAATACTTCGGAGAAATCGTAAACCCGGGCGAGGTCGGGGTTATTGTTTTTTTTTTTTCTAGATTGAGATTTTGTTACGTTTCGTCTGACAGCGCTTACCATCATCATAACCGAATGGAGGACGAAGTACAGGCGAGAAATGAACACTCAGGACAACAACACCAAGGCCAAAGCGGTGGACTCCCTGCTGAACTTTGAGACGGTACGGTGTGTGTGTGTGTGTGTGAGTGTGCGAGTATGTTCCTGCACTTTCCTGCTCTTCCGTGACCTGTAGATTACATGATCTGTGGATTAATTACACGACATAACGTCCCACAGGTGAAATACTACAACGCAGAGGATTACGAAGTAGGCCGCTTTGAGGAAGCCATCCTCAAATACCAGGTAACCTCAGTGTTGTGGTGGTGGTGTTTTGTTGTGGTGTTGTGCTGTGTTTAAACTAACCCCCGGTTTCTGTGCTCAGTCGTTGGAGTGGCTGACCAACGCGTCTCTGGCTCTGCTGAACCAGACCCAGAATCTGATCATCGGCTCGGGTCTGCTGGCCGGCTCGCTGCTCTGTGCGTACTTCGTCTCCGGGGGGAAGTTTCAGGTCCGTCACCATGTTTCACGCTTATTTCCGTATGAAGCGCGGGATTCTAACTGAATCCCCACAGCCATGCACCACCGTCTATTTACGCTTCTCTAATCGTAATTACTGTTTCATTTTCTGTTTCTCTATCTGTTTACCTTTACCCGTCTGTCTGTCTGACTCTACCTGTCTTTCTCTCTGTCTAAATACACTTGTTCATCTGTCTGTCTGCCTGCCAGTTTAGCTGTCTCTTTCAGTTTATATAATTATACCTGTCTGTCTGTCTGTCTAACTACACTTTTCTATATGTTTAATTTTATTTATTTATTTATTCATTCATTTTTATTTGTTCAACTTTAAGCCTCTGTTCCTCTATCCGTCTGTCTCTCTGTCTGTTTTAGCTACATCTGTCTCTCTGTCTGTTTTATATAATTATACTTATGTCTCTCTGTCTCTGTTTAACACTACTTGTCTGTCTGTCTATCTGTATTTGTCTGTTTGTCTAAAAAATGTATCTCTTCTTCCTGTTTGTCTCTCTATATCTCTGTCTGTGTGTGTGTGTGTGTGTGAGTGTATTTACCTATCAGTATGTTTGTCTGTGTATGTACCTGCTTATTTCTCTATGTTAAATAATAACTTATTAATAAATTTTGATGTAATTTGTTCTGTGTGTGTTTATAAATGGAAATGTGTGTGTGTGTGTGGGTGTGTGTGTGTGTGCAGGTTGGAGATTATGTTCTGTTCGGCACATATATCATCCAGCTCTACACACCTCTCAACTGGTTCGGCACGTACTACAGGTACACACACGTGCATACACACACACACACACAATGTAGTGTGTTTATCTTGTTCATCATGAGTGTGAAACGGAGAAAAAGAGAGGTCCCTCGTTCTGTTCAGGGTCATCCAGAAGTCATTCATTGACATGGAGAGCATGTTCAAGCTGTTTGAAGAGGAAGAGGAGGTGAGGAGGAAAACTGCTCCGTCTTTCACCGGATTTGATGATGTTTACGGGTTTATTTATTTTTTTAAACGCGTTTTGTTATAATTTCTCTTGGTTTCAGGTGAAGGACGCGGTGAACGCCGGACCCCTGCTCTACAAACAGGGAAAGATCGAGTTCGAAAACATTTCCTTCAGCTACGTAGAAGGGTACAACGTTCTCACGGAAACTTTTCCATTTCTTTCTTTCTTTCTTTCTTTCTTTTCACTTTTTCTGCCATTTTAAAAAAATATACGTGTGTATGTCTAATGATTGTTTGCGTCGAACAGGAAGGAGATTCTGAAGGACGTCTCGTTTACGGTCCTGCCCGGCCAAACCGTAGCGCTCGTGAGTGAATAAAGATTCGTTAAGACTCCATTAAGATTGTTGCTTCTTATTAACAATTATAACTTGTTCTAATGTAGTATAATCATTTATGTTATGTTAAGAAAGTTGTTTTCGTTAGACGTCTCGTATTAATTGCGTGTTCTCTTTTTAAACACACTCACACAGGTGGGTCAGTCGGGCTCGGGGAAGAGCACCATCATCCGCCTGCTCTTCCGTTTCTACGACGTTCAGCGCGGGTGCATCCGCATCGACGGCCAGGACGTTACCAAGGTGAGACGCGAGACTAAGTATTAGAGTATCACGTCAATGTGATGTAAAGATAGAAGTAATAGAAGTGTGTGTGTGTGTGTGTGTGTGTGTGTGTGGGCAGGTGAAGCAGGCCTCGTTGCGTTCCCACATCGGCGTCGTGCCCCAGGACACCGTCCTCTTCAACGACAACATTCGCGAAAACATCCGTTACGGCCGAATCGCCGCCTCCGACCAGGAAGTCGAGGACGCCGCCGTCGCCGCCGACATCCACGACAAAATTCTCTCCTTCTCTGACGGCAAGTGATTCGTCGTCGCCTTTAAAACATGTTTGTAAATAATTCAGTTCTTGAATCTGATTGGTCAGAAAATTGTTTCATTTCCAACAACAGTAGCGCAGCTACAAATCCGGGTTTATATTCATTCATTTGTTTGTTCTAATACGTAATCGTTTCTATAGTAACAGGCAGCAACACTATCCAGGACTCTAGAAACCTTATTTCTACTTCCTCATTGTGTGTGTGTGTGTGTGTGTGTGTGTGTGTGTGTGTGTGTGTGTGTGTGTTGTGCCACGTGTTTTTAACTCTTTAAATTCGTACTCAGGCTACGGCACACAAGTGGGCGAGAGGGGTCTGAAGCTGAGCGGAGGAGAGAAGCAGAGGGTGGCCATCGCTCGCACCATTCTCAAAGCGCCCCAGATCATCCTGCTGGACGAGGTGAGCGAGCGTATATGTTTTTTTTTTTTTTTTATCCCGCGGCGCTGTGTGATTCTCGGTTCCGATTGGTCGGGAGGTTTGCTGGTTTACTTTCGATGACCGGCTGCTCTGAAAGGAGTTCCGGCTTCAGGGCAGATCACACGGCGCACTCACGCCGAGACTCTTAAAGTACTTTAATCGTTCGCAGTGTGACACGATTCGTGTGTTGATACCGGTGTCGATCTCTTTCAGGCAACTTCTGCTCTGGACACACAGACGGAGCGCAACATACAGGCCTCGCTGGCCAAAGTGTGCGCCAACAGAACCACCGTTGTGGTGGCCCACAGGTAAGAGAACCTATTACCTTAGACAGGTGTGTTCAGGATGCACCGTTATACCCGTTAACGTCCGTCCCTGTCGTAGGTTGTCGACCATC
This sequence comes from Ictalurus punctatus, assembly GCF_001660625.3. Taxonomy (NCBI): domain Eukaryota; kingdom Metazoa; phylum Chordata; class Actinopteri; order Siluriformes; family Ictaluridae; genus Ictalurus; species Ictalurus punctatus. The sequence goes on from NC_030441.2 coordinate 2,292,223, forward strand.
GTCGGAGCCGATCAGATCCTCGTTGTGCGGGATGGACAGATCGCCGAGAGAGGGAGGTGAGGAGAGAAAACGCTGGCTTAAGTCCCTTTAGAGTTACTGTAATTAGTTTCTCATGATGTGTAATGGTATGTATATGTATAGAGGATAGAGTCGGCGGGGGAGGGGTGTTTATCCTATAACCATCACAGTAGCGGAAAGAAGACAGTCTGTGTCTTCTCCAAGTGTGTTCAGCTGCTGTGTGTTGTTCCATGCGCAACAGAAAGCTATGAAAGTATGTTTCCTCAGAGCAAAAACTGATCCGTTCTGAGAAAGGTCAAAGGCCAGACAGGTTTGAGCTCTCAAATGTGCACTCTTTGCAACACCGGTGATCAGAAAAACATCTCGACAGGCATAAAAATGTTCTGCCATACAGCGGAACGACCACATCGCATCACCTGATCAAGCTTTTCCACTTTTGAATCTTTTCCTAGCCACGAGGAGCTTTTAGCTAAAGGAGGGCTCTACGCTGACATGTGGCTGAAACAGCAGCAGGCCTCCGACTCGGACTCTGCCTCCGACTCGGAAACCAAAGACCGATGTCCTGAGAAACTCCAACCGCCGCCGTCCACCGCAGCACACGGGCATCACTGAGAGCCACACACTACATGCAGAGAGGATTCTGGGAGTTTCATATTTTGATCTAAATCCAGTTGTGTGTGTGTGTGTGTGTGTGTGTGTGTGTGTGTGTGTTTTTTTTTTTTTTTTTTTTAAAGTATTATACCTATGATGAAACACTTCTACATCGTTTAATGTCACGTTAAACGTATCATGATGTCACCCTCTACGAATTGTTGCGGCGTATGCGCGAACCCCACACTCGAACCTCAAACAAACCCATACACAAATATTCTATTAGAACAGATCTATTGGGGTCTTTTTAAAAAAATAAAAAAGCGTCCGAGACGACGTGCACATCACGCGGGAAATCGCTGGAACAAGAAAACTTCCGATCTGGAAGAGTTTATGCTTGGCGGTTTCGTTTACTCGATAGTAGCGGCGTTTATATTAAAGTAAGTCTTCGTAATCTTTAACAGAACTTGAAGCAGGGGGAGAAATCGGTCTGCTAGAATCGTTATAAGATGAAATATAAACTAAAATTCAGATTTTAAGACGTTTTTGTGTGTGTGCGTTTTATGTAGACAGTTGCGACACTTCTGTGCGAGAACGAAACCACGTTCACGTCATGTGGTATAAAATACCGCTTTTGATTACTCACTATAAAAGTTCAGCAAAATAAATACTAATAAAAAAAGCACTAACATTATCCGCTTATCCAGGATGGATCATTCGTTTATCGTGCGATTAAAGCCAGTAAAGAAGACTCTAGCAAGCTAGGCGAGTTTAGCTAGGACTATTTCATTGCCTAAACACTGACATACGAAACATTTTGAAGACGTTTTCGTTTTTTTGTTTTTTGTTTTGTTTTGTTCCCCCCCAAGTTGAATCTCTCTGTCCATGTTTGATTATTTTCTCTCAGGTTACATATTTAATTTTATGCTAGTTCGTTAGTCCTACATGACTTTGATTTAAATGTGTGTGTGTATATTAGGAACGTTTATATAAATATTCCATATATTTATGATGTGAAACTGACTTTATTGTAGAGGAGGAGGAGGGGAAATAGGAATAAAATGAATGACAGTACATAAAGTCGATGTGTTTAATCTAATTTAAGTTCTTTTTTTAAATTAGGTAAAGTCGTCTAATTTTTTTTTCTTTTCAGCTGCTAATTTTGCAGAAATGCCAAGTTTGAAAAGGACGCTTGCGTTCGGAGACGTACGGGATTTCGTGTTATTTATATTGTCAGCTTGTGTTCTTAAAGATGATGCTCTGTATTAAGAACTATTTTATGCTATTATATAATAAAGAAGTGCATATATGTCGGTGTTGGAGACAAAGACACCACGCACGTGCTGTTAAGAAAAATGGGTGTGTGTTTAAATGTCAGTTTCTATTTTTAGCTTCTCAGGTCGTCTATATGCTCTGGATTTGTGGACGAAGATGCCAAAGAAATGCTGCGAGCACAAGAGAAAGAGTTAGATAGGGTATGTTTAATGTAAAGCAGGTTGTATTTTTGAATCTGTGATCCATTTACATATTTAGAACGTTTTGTTTTGAATGAAAATGGCCTTTTGTATGAGATGCCTTGTTTTGTACGTGATTGTGAGAGCGGGTTGTGTGCATATTGAATTTAATTTAAAAATGGACCATGTGATTTTATTTTTTTTTTTCTTTTTCTTTTTAAAAATGCGATTCACGTTTAAAAATGAAACGTTCTTTATTTTTCCAACAAATAAATGTGGCGTTATGAATAAAAATGACCGTAAATCAGTGTAGTATTTATAAAGAAATGACACAAAAACCAGAAATCTAGAAAACATAATTTAATATTCAAGATGGCTGTGAAGCATGGTGTTGGCGGTAGCGTTGCGCTACACATTACCCCCTTGGCCTCTTGTTTGCTTCTCTGAATAAGCCTTTCTCTTTACCCTGCCCAAATAGCACATACTACAGTATATCACATTCATTTGATGAATTTAATAACAATATTCAAACTATTCTGCGCATTAGGTAAATCTTTACCATTTACCCTACTGGGGAGAAGAAGAAAAAACAATAGAAACCATCAGAGAAATTCTAATGTTTTGCACTACAAATACCATTATAAACCATTAGCTAATCAGTAAAACCATTACTGGTATCCACTAGACATATCATGCCACCAATAGAAGGCAATACAAATTAACCATAGAGATTCACAGGAACCATTCCAGTTTCAATTAAAACCATTACAATTCCCATTCTAACCATTAAAACCATTACAAATTATATGAGGGTTTCTACTGTTGTTGTTTCTCAGCAATGGGATCATGATATTTATTTCTCTGAGCTGTTCTGAGTTTATCCATTCCTGAAGTTTCCCAGATTTCCCAGCATTTGCACCACATTAAAACCTGTGAAACGTTGCGTATCATTTTTTTTAAATAAACATTTTAAATAGGTTTATTAAAAGGTGTTAGACTTTTGGGCTACACACAGGACCTTTAGTCTTTAATAGAACCGAAATCAAGTCTAATATCATATCCAGCTGCATGGTGAAGCATGGTGGCGGTAGCGCCATTTTAAACACGACCCTCGCCTTTATTTTGAATTTAATAAGAGTATGTAAACTATTATGCTCACTGGATAAAAATGAACCAATACTAATTTACTGATATTTATTCATCTGGGCCATTTTGATTATTAGTTTTTTTAAACACATTCTTAATTCCTGAACATTCCCACTTCTCACAGCAGCTACACGGTGTTAAAAACGTGTGAAACGTTCTGTATATGTACACAGACAGCATTTTTAATAGTTTTATTTCAAAATTGTTCAACGTTTGAGGTTCAGATTAGTAAATAAACACTTGTTTTCAGGACCTTTAGCCTTGAACTCTTTCCGCCATTTTGGATGCCGCTGGAATCATGGGTTCCATCCCAAATAACTACACACTCCCTATACGAGCGCATTAAGTAGCGGGCATATGATGTACACTACCTAGTGCACTACAATAATTCGACGACGTGTTTGAGTGCAGTTGCTGTTGCTGAAAGAAGGTGTCTGCGGGCGACGCCTTTATGCGTGTTTACAGGGGTTCTCTCTGCTTAATGTTGCTGAATTAGATTGCGAAAATGGATTTTGGGGATTTATTCGATGAGCGGATGTTTCCTTTCTCTGACTTCCAGGAGTTTACGGTGTGTGTGTTTGTTTGTTTGTGGTGAACATTGACGCGTTTTAGCAACGACCCCTTGTGCTAGTTAGCTAGCGACTTCACATTGTGTTTGTGTTAAAGGAGTCACTGTAGTAAGGAGTTAGATTCTGAAATTAAACCACCATGTATGACATTAAGTAACTGAAAATGTGCTAATAAATGTATATTTCTAATATTACGGACGTTATTTATCTCGCTAGCTGGCTAAGAAATGGCGCGAGAGATGCTAACTAGCTAGGCCATGTTGACAAGCGGGAACTTCCGTCAGTAATAGAACTTATTTATGTGTAAAAACATTTTATTTAAACTAAACTAACTCGTTTAAAAAAATGAAACCTGTCAGATAAATCTACATTAGTCTTTATTAGCTAAATGCATTATTATATTTTTTCTAAATATATATAGATATATTCAATATCTCTTTAGTGTCGCTCAGGAATATAACACGGAAGCCGGTGTGTGTCCCAAATAGCGCCACGTTCGCTGTGCACTACAATCTACAAAGTGCACTACCGAGAACGTAATTTGGACACTGACCAAAAGCAGTGCGTTGTGGGAATTTCATAAGCGCACTAAATAGTTTTTTTTAAATAATGAATTTGACGTGATTGCAGCTAGAAACAATAATAAAATAGTGCACTACGTAGTGAACATGGAGCAGTTTGGGACACAAGGGGATCAATTACAGATTCAACGCCATTTTAGACGTCTTTTTTTCCCCCTTTACCTGTGAAATGAATATGTAAATGAGGCAAAAGGTTGTTAATATGTATATACTCACTAATCTTCCTAACAAAAGAAATCTAAATTAATTTCAGTAATTCATTAAATATAAGTTTTGCATGTTTCTTACATATTTTGGAAAGGGTTTATTAAAAACCATTATTTTATTTGTATAACATGTAAATGTTGTACAAAGATATTAAACTTAAATTATATATATGTATATGTGTAAAAAGATGTTGTGTCGTTCAGTAGTAATGTTGGCTTTCCATTAATGATGGGACGTCGTTTTTACTCGTGTGTAGTTTGTCCCGGGACACCAGAGACTTTCTGAACGCTTGAGGAAGCGTCTTTACTACGGTCTGGATCAAGATGCGTCTCTAGATACACTGTCCTGTCCTGTTACTGGTGAGTGAGTGAGTGTGTGTGTGTGTGGGCACTTCTGACATTATTTGATCTGCAGCTCACTACATCACACACACAAGAGTTAGTTAAAGCAATCCAAGACCATGTTATTTTTTCACACCTCCTTCATTAGTACAAATGTATATCTAGGCCATGCCCCCTTCATTAGGACTGACAGACAGAAGCCACGCCTTCGTCATTAGATATAAATTTGTATATAGGCAACACCACCTTCACTAGGACTGACTGACAGACAAACGAACCACGCCTCATTCTCTAGTATAACTTAATGTATAGTTCACACCCCTTTCATTAGGACTGATAGACAGAAGCCACACCTCCTTCACTAGTATAAATTTATATTTAGGCCACACCTCTTTCGTTAGGTCTGATAGACAGAAGCCACACCTCCTTCACTAGTATAAATTTATATTTAGGCCACACCTCTTTAGTTAGGCCTGAGGCATGGAAACCACTCCTACTTAACTAGGATTGATTTTTATATAGGCCACGCCTCCTTCCTTAGGACTGACTGATACATTGGCCACACCTCCTTCATTAGGACTGACAAAGAAGCCACACCTCCTTCATTGAAACTGACTGATACATTGGCCACACCTCCTTCACTAGGGCAGGCCAAAGACCATGCCGCTTTCAATAGTATTGATGGGCACGAAGGCCAGGTCTTCCTGAGTGCTTTATAGGCCACGCCTCCTCCATTATGACTTCACTAACCCTAAACCCTGGTTTATGATATAAACAGATTTTCTTATATAAGATGTTTCACGCCATATTTATATAACTGCATGCTTTATCATTTAGGCTATTCTTGGTCCACAAGATTTATTTATTGATTTACCTATTTATTTATTCACGTGTCTGTGGTTGATGCTAGATATCGCCGTCGAACTGTTCCAGAAGTCCGCCCCGAGCCCTATACGGAAACTCCGCAAAAAATATGCATCACATGTAGCCAGGTGAGTGTGTGTGTGTGTGTGTTTACTTCCCTCCGCATCAACCCTCACTCATAGTGGAATTATGAGCGTGAGGAAATATCGGTGTAGTTTATATACGTGTATATATCACACTAACACACAGGTTACCTAGTACATTTAGATTTTGTTGTACGTATAATTTGTATAAACATTACCCCCACACCCCCTCTCTCTGTCTCTCAGAGAAGCGTGCATCTCCCCCTGCGCTATGATGCTGGCCCTGGTTTACATCAAAAGACTCCGACACAGAAACCCTGAGTACCTGCAGCAGATCTCGTCCTCCGACCTCTTCCTGATATCCATGGTGAGCTCTTCACGTTGATTCTCTTCGCTAGCACATTGGACAAAAGCTATCGCTTACGTTACGTTACTAGTCTTTCGTTGTTTTTTTTTGGTCCCCTCCTTGCAGATGGTTGCCAGTAAATACCTGTACGACGAAGGTGAAGAGGAGGAAGTTTTCAACGATGAATGGGGCGCCGCTGGGAAGCTGGACGTCCAGACGGTCAACACACTGGAGCTGAATTTCCTCAGTGCCATCGTGCGTGAACTTGTGAACACCTCCTTCTCGTACTGTAGTACACACCAATGTTTTCTGTTTTATCGAGTGACCAGGAATTCTTTAACATACAGTTCACCATTCTTTACGTTTCAGAACTGGTGCCTGTTCACCGAGCCAAGCGAGCTCTTTAATGCGCTCAGCCAACTGGAAACCTGGTTAGTATTTTCCTGATATGTTACGTCATATACCGTTCTCCTACTCAGGTAGTATGTCGTGAAAACATTGCCGTGTTCTTTAACCAAAAGGTTAAACTAGTTTAAACGATCAAATCTAGCCAAGGTGCCATTTTGACTTAACCTCGCGTGTGACTGTCGTGTCACACGCGAGGGGGGAACTCCTTTTCTGTACCAAACGTTTTCATTTCGTGTTTGGCTGGCTTTGGTAAAAACATATATATCTTTTTATATTTTGAAATATTATCGTATACACACAATCTTTGTCTCTGTAGATATTTCTTCCCAGTTGTGTACATGTAGATGGATCTGATGCCGATAAACCTCATCTATGTGTGAATTTTGGTTTGTGCCTTTTTGCTTTCGTTAATCCGTTACGTCTTGCTGACAGCATCGCGGAGCGGCAGGGTACGAAGCGTGGCTGGTACACGTACACTGACCTGTGCGTGCTGCTGGAGCAGGCCAACTGGAGGAACGTGCTCATCGCCGCCTACCAGCACTTCGCCAAGGTATGACCACAACGCTCCGTCGACAAAGACGTATTACATACGGAAATAATTCCTCTTACGGTTGGGTTCTTTCATAGAACGTATGTGTGTGATATATAATGTATGTACTCAGTAATCTTAGAATTAAACAGAGGCTTTCTAACTGTGTTTTGAGGCATTTAGTGTAAAATGTTGTTAATGTAAACGAGTACGTCTCTCTCTCTCTCTCTCCAGGTCACATGTATGCTCGGTCTCCTGTACCTAACGAGCATCGCTGGTCTCCTTGCCACGTCCGCGGCTCTTCACCAGCTCAACCTCCTGAATGTCGAGCCCGTAAATCCCGCCCTCTTTCATCCTCACGGCTCGGCTGCGTCCCTCCATCCTCGCTGCTGCGTCCTCGGCAACACCACCCAAAAACCCGAACACGCCCCGGATCTCCACCAGCGGCACCACCACCGCCATCACCAGCACCACGTCCCGACGACTTCTTCCGCCCTCCATCCGAACTCCGCCCTGTCTCTGTGGAGCTCGCTCCTCTCCGCTCTCATTCGTTCAGACACCCAGACCTCGGAGCTTCCCGCATGCGGCGCTCAGAACCTCACCTCATTCGCCTGGTTCTCCTCTCCCGATCTCCTCGCTCAGACGCCTTTCCTCCCACATGCGCACCCGAGTCCGCTAGCCGCGTTTCACAGACACAGCTGTTGCACAGAAGCTGCAGTGCCTTATGGGAAGGCACAGGTTCTCCTCATACCCACTTAAAGAACGCGAGATTCATGTCTTTCAACGTTTGTTTATAATGTCACTACTTTTTTTTCTTTCTTCGGTGGGATTTTATATATTTAACACCTTCCATAAATATAAAAGCACTTTCATCCAACGGGGCGAGGGTTGAGTTTGAGCAGAGTGTCGGGGGATGGCACTTTTACAGAAACAAATTACAAACTTATAAAGTTATATAAACAGCTATCAATAACTTCTGAAGTGTTTCAGGTGTTTGACAAGCACTCGGGTTGCCAGTTACACCCAGAATGAAATCCCCTTTAAATTTTTGTATATTTTTAAAATCACATGAAACAAAATGGACTCTACGTTTAGTTCACAATTAAAAGCACAGATATAAAATAAAGTTAATGAATATACATGTATTTTTGCATTGTTACAGATGGTAAAGATTCAGATTTGTTTGAGTTGTTAAGGGAAAGAAAGAAAACAAGCAAGTAAGCTCTTGAAACGGAGTTGAATTTGTCAACCGAGTCAATCATCTTGGTTGTAGTTCCTTCAAATTTGTGCTCAGACTTCCTCCAAATGTTCTTCCTCATGTATGTTTTTTCAACTGTTGGTTTTGTTTTGATGACACAGCGAGAGGTTTTTGTTTGGGTAATGGTTTGGTATTAATGCTCTCGAGGACAGGATCGGAACATCCACGTACCTGTGAAAGAGTGTCTGCTCTGGGTGGAAATTCTCGATTCTCGATTGTCAAGAATTGTTTTTAGTTACTGTTGTTATTTTAAAGTCGTTTTTGGAGTTGAACGACAATGCGGGCGTCTTGAGAGCTGTCGTTGTGTGTTCCTGCAGTGTTTGGATTTGTTTGTTTGGTTTTTTTTGTGCACTGAAGCCCCCGCGGGACAAGTCAAGAACACGGACGGGCAAGTATTAAATCAAAAGAGAGTTCCGAATAACAAGTCACGGAGAAACGTATAATCATGATGTTTTCAGTAAGGAGATGTTTATTTAAATATTTTAGGGAAGGAGTCTCCAGCGTTCTCTTTACGGGTTCTCTGTAACAAGCTGAGGTTTAAGACGAAGGAAAAAAGAGGCTGTTGACGGAACGACTGTTTATAGCTACTGTAATGTAAGTAACAAACTTATAACGTAATGTAACTACAAATGGATTAAAAGTAGGCTACGATGTGTCGCTCGTCGATTAAATTAATAATTGTAATTAATAATTTCCGGTAAATCGGAATAAAACTACAGGATGCTACTGACGTATTCTCGTGTCGCGTTATGAGAAAACGCACCGTCCGTCAGCCAGAGAAACAAATCTCATCTCGTTTTATTAGAATCGGTTGTAGTTTATTTTTCCATTCTTCCTAATAAAACACGTACGCAGACAGAGCAACAAAGGTAGTTTATTTCTAGAGCGCTAACATGCTAGCTGTTACGTTAGACTGAGGAACGCTTTGCGAGTTCTGTTCCGGGAAGGTCGTTAAATCTATTTTCGTAAAAGATTATTATTAAATAAAAATCTAGCCATTTATTTTTGTTTGCTATGATTTTGAACTATTATTCGAGAATGCCTGTTCTTGTTTGTTATACAAGCTTGAAGAAGAATAAAGGATTTTATTGGATAAAAGTATTGTGTAACGTTTCTGTACTCTTGTGGGTTTTTATTTTATTTATTTTTTTTTTTTATACATGATTCCACTTTGAGATATTTTAGAAAGCCAGGAATATGCTTCGAATATGTATTTTCGTACTTTATTTCAGGTTTACAGGGGAAAAAAAGTGCTGATGAATATGAGCTCCGCCCCCTAGCAGGAACAGATCTGTGTAGCTCCACCTCTTTTCCGAAAAAGGCAAATCGCAAGTCGGTTAATAGAAACTGAAAATTTACATTAACTGCTTCTTGTTATGTACTTGTAGTTGGATAGAATTCTCATGAATTCTCAATTCTCACGGATCGGAGCTGGGAAATTTCCAACATACATGTCGGAAATCGCTGAGCAGGTTTTTCTTGTTAAAGTTGTTACATAGACGGTCAAGCTATTGTATATTAGAGTAGTTAACCTTGTTTAAAGCTGCAGTATGTGTGTGTGTATATATAATATATATATAATATATATTTTTGTTATTAAAATAAAAGCATACTGCATTTATTGAAGTAAACACTTTAAAAGATAGTTCTTGTGCTGCTGTTGATTGACTCCAGACATATTCATTCTTTCTGCAAAAAAAACCCCAAGATTGAGTTCCCCAATAGTTACATACAGCAGCTTTAATCATATGTTATTAAGCATTTTTTCCATCTTGTGACTAAATTTCGAAAAACATTATATTTGAATATTAATCATTTTAATTATGTATTTTGAGTTATAATAACACCCTGTCCAGGGTGTACCCCACCTTGTGCCCAATGCTCCCTGGGATAGACTCCAGGTTTCTCGTAACCCTGAAGGAAGGATAAGCGGTATAGAAGATGGATGGATGGATGGATGGAGTTATACTAATAATTATTATTATTTTCTTCTCTGTATAGTCTGTTATATATCATATATGATTGTAGGACAGCTGTAGGAGTCTCCGTTGTCCGAGGTAAAGCTCTAAAACGTTACGTTTTCTGACTTCTCCAGAAAAGAGAAGTTTATACTCTTTGTTGTAAACGTTATGATCAGTGTTAGTTATTAAAATAAGCGCTCCTTAAATAGATTTAAACCGTGGGTTGAGTTAAAAGGTTCTAGGGAGGTGTTGGGTAATTAGTCTCGTCCTCTCGTGAGGTGTGTGTGTGTTTCGATGCATATCCCAGAGGCCAAGTGCTAAATTTGGACTGACCTCGCATGAGCTTTTTGGCATTCTACAGTTCGCCACAGAATTCTGGTCCGTGTCAAATCGACACTTAGTGTAGCTCCGTACGTAGTTATAGTCTATCTATGGGATTTGGGCGGGTGACCTGATGAACTAGATTTCTCGAGACGCTTTACATAAAGTACATTTCAAACCCAGTTGCGGATATACGGTAACGCTCTTACATTCTTCCTCCTGTTTTGCGCACACAAGCCGGGCTACAACGTTTCGTGAAACGGCTCAGAAACGCAGCGCCGTTGCAGTCTCGATTCTGATGGGTCAGAAGCTGTTGCTTCATTTGCTATAGCAGCAGTTCGGTCTGTAGTGCTGCTGTGGATCACTTCTGAATTAACGTCATGGGATGATATGCGGTGGTCGCGTGTGTTTATAATAATCCTGTGTGAATCGAAATAAAGTAGCGGTGTGAGATGTGAGAGCGGAGATGAGATTTCGACTACATCTCCACAGATGCGGTGCGGTGCAGTTCAGCCATTTGTTAAAAACGTCGCTATATATATATATATATATAAAACGTTTTCCGTCATAGCAACTCTACAGTTTTGGGGGAAAGCAGTGTAATGGCATTTTTGAATGGCGTGAGTCAGAAAGGTGGCCAGTAAGTGTGTATGAGAGATGATGCCACACATTTTAGACACAGTCACAGCGTACCGATTTGAAACGCACCCAAAAATAGTCATTACAGCATTCTTAAAGGTTCTCTCGCTCGCTCACACACGCACACACACACACACACACACACACACTCACTCACTCACACACACACACCGTCAGTCCCCTTCACCACTTTCCTATTATAGACCACCACCAAACAGATTTAAGCGCTAGCGGGGACGCGCATGCGCAAAGCGGACACCCGCACACAGGCTCGCGCGCGGTTCCACACGATGGAGTCTGTAACGCAGGTAAGCTAACGGCTAAAAAACCAGTTAATGGACGCGTCGAAAAAATATATATAAATATATGTATATATATGTGTATATATATATATGTAGAGAGAGAGAGAGAGACAGAGAGAGAGAACAAATCTAAACATATAATGTCTGATTTTTAAGAACTATATATCTGTATAAATGTGTTTATCGTTATTGTCTTGACCGAGTTTAACGGTTACTGATGACGCAGGACGGAAGAGAGCTCGAATCTGATTGGCTGTTGAAATCTCTCTCCTGAATACAGTAGTAACTTCTGTAGTATCTTCTGTGATTAGTCCTGATTATTCAGTAGGCTAAGTACGCATTTTAGGACGTATGCTGTCACTTATTATTATTATTATTATTATTATTATTATTATTATTATTTTTATTTATCTGGACAGGAGGTTTGCCCCGACCCTCATGACATTAATAATTCAGGTAGGTCACCTAAATATGGTTTGAGACCGGATATTTCACAGGGCTGTGTTGGTGTGTCATAAATGGAGCAGTTATTAGATGTGGGTGGGTTTGGTTTTTGGGCAGGTTTTGGGGGCTTTTTTGGACATTTGGGTATTTAATATTAATCCGGAGACAGTAGTCTATCCACATCACTGCTCACATTTCAGTCACAACAGCAGGATATTCTGATATTTGTGTTATGAATTATGCTTTCAAATCAGCATTTATCAGTTAAAAAGAGTCAAAAATAACGTTACAGCAGACACACCATGACTAGCGTTAAATAAGAGGTGCCACTCCGTAAGTAACAGATGCCACTCCGTAAGTAACATGCCACTCAGCAACTAACAGATGCCACTCCGTAAGTAACAGATGCCACTCCGTAAGTAACAGATGCCATTCAGCAACTAACAGATGCCACTCCGTAAGTAACAGACGCCACTCCGTAAGTAACAGACGCCACTCCATAAGTAACAGACGCCACTCTGTAAGTAACAGATGCCACTCCGTAAGTAACATGCCACTCAGCAACTAACAGATGCCACTCCGTAAGTAACAGACGCCACTCCGTAAGTAACAGACACCACTCTGTAACTAACAGATGCCATTCTACAACTAAAAGATGCCACTCAGTAACTAACAGATGCCACTCTGTAGGTAACAGATGCCACTAAGTAAGTAACAGACGCCACTCCGTAAGTAACAGATGCCACTCCATAAGTAACAGACACCACTACGTAAGAAACAGACGCCAGTCAGTAAGTAACAGACGCCACTCCGTAACTAACAGATGCCATTCTATAACTAACAGATGCCACTCAGAAACTAACAGATGCCATTCTGTAACTAAAAGGTGCCACTCAGTAACTAACAGATACCATTCTATAACTAACAGATGCCACTCAGAAACTAACAGATGCCACTCAGTAAGTACCAGATGCCTTTCTGTAACTAGTAGGTGCCACTCAGTAAGAACAAGATGCCACTCCGTAACTGGCAGATGCCACGCCATAACTGGCAGGTAGCGTTCCGTAACTAGCAGGTGCCTAGCAGATGCCACTCCGTAACTAGTGAGTGGTATTCTATAAACTGGCAGGCTGATCTCCATAACTACCAGACGCTACTCTGTAACTACGCACTTGTGCATTCTTCAGCTCTATCCAATCCTAAATCACTTGTGTTTGTTTACATTTCATCTGGTATGCTTAGCAGATGGCATGGCAGCCATTTTAAGAATAGATTCTAAGTTCCTATCTGGCAGAACAGACGACTCACCCCCCTGCTCAGAAATACAAGCTCTTGGGAAAGCTGATAGATTCACAAGATGTTATGAATTATTTATGGACTTATGAAAGTTGAGAGATCGGTCACGCTGAGTCCACAGCGCACACGTTTCTATATGCCAACTCAAACGACGAGGACGTGAGCTGACAACGTTTTTATTTGTGGTCGGCAAGGAAAAGAGCAAACCGGAATGCTCCAGTAGTTCTAAAGGAAACTGCCCTGTCGTTCTGTAGCAGCAGTTTAAGAGAATGCAAACATGTACTTCTACACACGCACATGCTCTCTCCTGTCTCGCTTTCAGCAACCGACCCAGGAGCTGAGGTCTACCTAGACTTTATGAAGAAGCACTGCTGTTATGACGCCATTCCCACCAGCTGTAAGCTCATTATTTTCGACACAGCTCTGCAGGTACATTTATTTCCTTCCTAAATAGCTTAGAATTGCCCCAGTGCTGATGTGATCACACTTTTCTAATAACATAAAGGCTTATATATATATATATATATATATATATATATATATATATATATATATATATATATATATATAATATATATAAAATCATTATTTTATTTATTCGTAGGTAAAGAAAGCCTTCTTTGCGTTAGTGGCAAACAGTTTACGAGCAGCGCCGCTATGGGACAGCAAACTGCAGAGATTTGTGGGTAAGCACACTTTCTCATGCGCTCAAATGCAAACTGTACGCCAGTCGAATTTTGCACCGTTTATGACATCACTGCGTGTCATACTCCTTGAGTTCAAAAGTTACAGTTGGAAAGTTCCACATATTCAGAGTTGGGTTACGCAGGCAGCCAATTTTCCGTGCAGCCCACCCGGATGATAAAACAGCACTCGATGCAGCACATGCTTGCATAATTGAGGTCGTGATCGTATCGTGCGCTGTTTTGTTGTGCTTCTCATTCACGATTTTGATTTGTCTAATTAATAAAAGAACGGCAAAGACGTTACTTAATATCGCGCCATGTTTAAGTCGATGTTGCACAAGATAAAGGTCAGAATCGTGTATAATTATTGCCGTTTTTGGCAAACTCCGCCCCCCCCTTTTGCGCAAATCCAACGCCAATGTCTGAATTAAGTTCGTAGTTAGGTCTGAATATTGATGTGCACAATTTCAGTTTTAAATCCTCACTGTGCACGGCGTAGCTCAACTCGGAATACGATATGATATTTACATTTTCAACCTTTTATCACTGTTTCCTTTCTTCCACGGCGCACAGGTATGCTGACCATCACAGACTTCATCAACATTCTCCATCGCTACTATAAATCCCCATTGGTCAGTAGTGACACAAGATGTGTTAAAGGAATATTTCGAGCAGTTCTTATTTATAACACTTACACGATGCTTACCTCAGAGTTAAAGTAGCTATCGAGTAGCCATCAGACACCCAGCAAACTTCCTGTCTGAAATGTCTGATGTTCTTCACCTCATCAGAATAATTCTCTTGTTTTTTTCCACCCCGCCCCCACACCCATAAAGGTTCAAATTTATGAGCTGGAGGATCACAAGATTCAGACATGGAGAGGTGATTCATTTCAAAGTAAATGAGCTGCATTATGTAGATGATATCCGGCTAACCCTAACCCTAGTTCATTTTCATTTATTTTTATTTTTAATAGCAATATATATATATATTTTAATTCCCCCGCAAAATGTAGTTTGGATTAAGTTTTCTAGTTATAATTTTTTATTTTTGAACAATTTATTTTATTTTGTTTTATATATATATATATATATATATATATATATATATATATATATATATATATATATATATATATATATAATTGTAATGGTATAATTTTAGATTTTTCAACACGTTTGATATATGTTACTGTTTTTTTTTTTTTTCCCGACTTGTCTTTTACTTTTTAGACGTTTACCTGCAGTTCTATAATCAGAGCCTCATCAGCATCACACCTGAAGCCAGGTAAGTACAGATCGCACCCCACAAGACTCCAGCAGCACCGATGGAGTATGATTTTAAAGGTTTATGCCTCTGATTCTTGTTTCTTTCGCAGCCTTTTCGATGCTGTTTATTCCTTACTGAAGCACAAAATCCACCGTCTGCCCGTCATCGACCCCGAATCCGGGAACGTCCTGCACATTTTAACTCACAAGCGAATTCTCAAGTTCCTGTATATATTTGTTAGTAAGACCGTTTTCATTTATCATCATTATAAACCTAGCCTTTGTATTTTGAGCTTGCATTGTCCAGAAAACATCCTGCTTACTTCCTGGTCTTCCCCAGTTCATAATTGTTATTTCCTGTGTCTAGCCTTATCCTATAATCCCTTCCTGTTTATACGTTTTCGTTTGGTTGACTGTGCTGTTGGAAAGTGTTGTATGTGTTAACGGCTGATTTAAACTTATTTGCATTTTTTTTAGCTTCCCAGTGCCTTGCTGGTTTCCCAGTAGCCTTTCCCATTGATTTCTTGGGTTCTAATGTTATCTCAGTGGTTTCCTGGTGTCCCAGTACCTTCCAGTCTTTCCAGTGGCTTTCTAATTCCTAAGCGACCTACAAATTTCCCAATGCCTTCTTGGTTTGCCACTGGTTTCTTGACTTCCATGTAGTGACTATTTGTTGTCTGGGCTTCCCAGTGCCTTCCTGGATTTCCAGTGACATCCTGTTTTCTCAGTGCTGTTCTAATTTTCCAGTAACCTTCAGACAACCCCCCGCCTACCTGTTTTCCCAGAGGCCATCTGTTGTTCGAGTAGTTCCTTGGCATTGAAGTACCTTACAGTTTTCCAGTGGTTTCCTGTTTTCTGTGTAGCTTCTGGTATTCTGAGTGGTTTGCTAGTGTCCCAGAACCTGCACGTTTTTCACTGGTGTCCAGTTTTTCACAGTTTTTTGGCTTCAGAGTAGCTTCCTAATTTCCCATTGCCCATCTGTTTTCCATGTGGTTTCCTAGTACCTGCTACTATTTCCAATGGATTCCTGTTTTCCCATTGGTCTTCATGTGCCTTTTAGGTTTTCCTTGGCATTCCCTGTGGTTTCTTGGTTTCCCAGTGATTTCTGATTTCCCACTACCTACTCGTTTCTTGGCTTTTCCAATCTTTTTTCTGGTTTCTTGGTGTTTTTTGCTTTCCAGTGTCCGTTCTGTTCCATCTGTCTCTTCTTTTTGTCACAGTGGCTTCCTGGGTTCCATAAGACTTTCTGGTTTCCCATTGGCTTCCGGGTTTACCAGTGACCTTCAGTCTTCCCATTGTGTTTTAGCTTTCCCAGTTGTTTCTTGGCTTCCCTGTACCTGCTCCCTGTCCCGAGGATTCCTATTTTCCCACTGGCCTTTAGTTTTCCCTGAGCATCTGCTTTTTCCAATGGTTTGTTGGTTTCCCAGTGGCCTTTAGTTTTCCCAGTGGTTCGCTAGTTTCCCAGTGCCATCTGCTTTTCCCAGTGGTTTGCTGGTCTACCAGTGATTTCTGTTTTCCCAGTACCCTTTAGCTTTCCCAGCGATTTCCTGGCTACCCAGTACCTTCCTGTTTACCAATGGCTCCCTAGTTTCTCAGTGACTTCTTGGCTTCCTAGTGTTTTCCTGGTTTCTCAGTGGTTTCTTTGTTTCCAATACGCCTTCTCCTGTCCCAGTCACTTCCTGGTTTCACAGTTTTCTATGTATCTTCCACGTGTCCCAGTGATTCCTGAGTATAGACTGTTAACCATGCATGTCACTACCTTGAGTCCTGCTCTATAAGCATGCATTTTTGGAACAGCCCTAATAAAGACAATTTTGAGCTCACGTCCAACTGCCGGCATTTTGTTACTTGCAGAGAGCCACGATCCCAACGCCACGGTTTCTGCAGAGGAAAATTGAAGAAGCTGGAGTCGGGACATTCAGAGACATCGCCACCATACAGCAGACGGCCACCGTGTACGACGCGTTGTCCATTTTCGCCGAGAGAAGAGTATCTGCTCTGCCTGTGGTGGATGAAAATGGTAACTCAAAGACAACAAGCAAAAATAATATACATATTCTCTTATTATTATTATTATTATTATTATTATTATCATTATATCAATTTAATATATATATATATATATATATATATATATATATGTAATGTTCTGTTTTCTAGGTAAGGTAGTGGCTCTTTACTCAAGATTTGACGTGATAGTGAGTAAAATCTAAACTTTAATCAGCTCCTTTATTCGAAATCTATTTGAAATATTCTCTGTTTGTCAACCAAGATCACGACAGCAATAGTTTGCGCGCCCCTAGATTTTATCGTGATTAATTTATTACAATTACATTCGTCATTTTTTTGGCTAACCGTTGGTTTTGATTGCAGAATCTGGCAGCGCAGAAAACCTACAACAACCTGAGCATGAGCATGAAGGAGGCGCTGAGGAGACGCCGCTGTTTCGTCGAGGAAGTCATCAAGTGTTATCCCGACGAAACTTTGGAGGACGCTGTTGACCGAATCGCTGATGCAGAGGTGGGCGGATGTTTTAAACGTTAAAAATAAGCGGATAGCGGGATTAGTCCGTATTAACACGTTTAGGTTGAAAGTACTACTATTAAATCCTCCATGTTCTTTCGGTACAATTCTCCCTTCAGACTTTGGGAGGCGGAGCCTAGAGGCCAGCACGCCTTTTTCCCCCGTTATATCGGTGTACGTTGCTGTGAGGTATCGCTCAGAAACACTCCGAAAAAGTCTATTTCCTCCCGAATAAAATCGTTACACGTTTTAAATCTCCTGTATGAACTGAGCAGATGGAAACCCCGCCCCCTTGCTTAGATTTATTAGCGTAGATTTATTAAAGATGCCATGGAAGATCTGGAGGTGGAAATGTTTTTTTTTTTTTTTTTTAAACCTTAATATTTTGTGAGAAAAAGGTGAAGACTTTCATCGAAAGATTAAACAGTAGGTAGGAAAAGAAAGTGTTCGGGATAGTCTTAGCCCCGCCCTGTTAAATGTTCTGCTGTGCGTCTTCGTATTCAGGTTCACAGGCTGGTTCTGGTGGACCGAGAAGACCACACGGTTCGAGGCATCATCTCCCTCTCAGATCTCCTCCAGGCCATGATCTTATCTCCAGCGGGAATCAACGCTCTGCTCGCTTAGCCGTAATGTGACGGGTCCAATCTTCAACAGCTGCTAAACTAAAAATTGTGTCTTTTTTATTTGTATTTTTTGCTGTAAATAGGTTTTTGTACGATTTGTGTCCACACAGCGGAAATTAAACACGGCTTTGCTGAAATCTAAAATGGACATGCTATTTATTATTATGTGTTTAGCGTCATGTATGGGATGATCTCCTTTCCGCTTTGATTAGTAAAATATTTTACTGTGTAAGAGGCGTGTGTGTGTGTGTGTGTGTGGTGGTTCATGTTACAGAATATTATTGATATGCACACATATTCGTTGATTGGAATGCTAAACTCTGCCATCGTTCCGCTTTTATTATTAATCTTAATAAATATACAGGACCGTTCGGGGTCAACTCGCTTCTAAACTCTGCACTAAAACAAAACATATTCATTCCTCCAAATACTTTCTCTGTCTGCAGTAAGTCCGTCCGTCCGTCCGTCCGTCCGTCTGTTTGTGTGTCTATCTATCAGTCTATCTGTTACTGTGTCTATATGTCTGTCTGTCTATGTGTCTTTCTGTGTGTCTGTCTCAGTCTATCTATTTATCTATGTATCTATTTGTTGTGGGTATTGTATTATTGTTGTATTGTTGCTGTATTCATGTGTATTGTTGCTGTATTGTTGTATTGTTGAATTGTCGCTGTAGTATTGTATTGTTGTATTATGTTGTTGTTCCTGTATTGTGTTATTGTCGCTGTATTGTTGTATTGTGTTGTATTGTCGCTGTATTGTTGTATTGTGCTGTTGTTGTCTTGTTACTGTATTGTTGTATTGTGTTGTTGTATTGTCGCTGTATTGTGTTGTATTGTCATTGTGTTGTATTGTCGCTGTATTGTGTTGTTTTGTCGCTGTATTGTGTTTGTTGTATTGTCATTGTATTGTGTTGTGTTGTTGCTGTATTGTTGTGTTGTTGTATTGTCGCTGTATTGTTGTGTTGTTGTATTGTCGCTGTATTGTGTTGTATTGTGCTGTTGTATTGTTGCTGTATTGTTGTGTTGTATTGTCGCTGTATTGTTGTATTGTGTTGTTGTATTGTCGCTGTATTGTTGTATTGTGTTGTATTGTCACTCTATTGTTGTGTTGTATTGTCGCTGTATTGTGTTGTTGTATTGTCACTGTATTGTTGTGTTGTATTGTCATTGTATTGTGTTGTATCGTCGCTGTATTGTGTTGTTGTATTGTCATTGTATTGTGTTGTATTGTCGCTGTATTGTGTTGTATTGTCATTGTGCTGTTGTATTGTCACTGTATTGTATTGTGTTGTTTTTTGTATTGTGTTGTTGTATTGTCGCTGTATTGTGTTGTTGTATTGTCATTGTATTGTGTTGTATTGTCATTGTGCTGTTGTATTGTCACTGTATTGTATTGTGTTGTTTTTTGTATTGTGTTGTTGTATTGTCGCTGTATTGTGTTGTTTTGTTGCTGTATTGTTGCTGTATTGTGTTGTATTGTGTTGTTGTATTGTTGCTGTATTGTATTGTGTTGTTGTATTGTCGCTGTATTGTGTTGCTGTATTGTGATTGTATTGTGTTGTTGTATTGTGTTGTATTGT
This sequence comes from Ictalurus punctatus, assembly GCF_001660625.3. Classification (NCBI taxonomy): domain Eukaryota; kingdom Metazoa; phylum Chordata; class Actinopteri; order Siluriformes; family Ictaluridae; genus Ictalurus; species Ictalurus punctatus. Next base: position 2,312,260 of record NC_030441.2, read on the forward strand.
CACTGTATTGCATTGTGTTGTTGTATTGTGATTGTATTGTGTTGTTGTATTGTGTTGTATTGTCGCTGTATTGTTGTATTGTCGCTGTATTGTTGTGTTGTTGTATTGTTGCTGTATTGTTGTATTGTTGTATTGTGTTGTTGTATTGTTGCTGTATTGTGTTGTTGTATTGTTGTATTGTCGCTGTATTGTGTTGTATTGTCATTGTGTTGTATTGTATTGTCGCTGTATAGTATTGTGTTGTTGTATTGTCGCTGTATTGTTGTATTGTGTTGTTGTATTGTCGCTGTACTGTTGTGTTGTTGTATTGTCGCTGTGTTGTTGTATCGTGTTGTATTGTCGCTGTATTGTTGTATCATGTTGTATTGTCGCTGTATTGTTGTATTGTGTTGTATTGTTGCTGTATTGTTGCTGTATTGTATTGTGTTGTTGTATTGTTGCTGTATTGTTGTATTGTGCTGTTGGTGGTATTGTTGCTGTATTGTATTGTGTTGTATTGTCACTGTATTGTTGTGTTGTATTGTCGCTGTATTGTTGTATTGTGTTGTTGTATTGTCGCTGTACTGTTGTGTTGTTGTATTGTCGCTGTGTTGTTGTATCGTGTTGTATTGTCGCTGTATTGTTGTATCATGTTGTATTGTCGCTGTATTGTTGTATTGTGTTGTATTGTTGCTGTATTGTTGCTGTATTGTATTGTGTTGTTGTATTGTTGCTGTATTGTTGTATTGTGCTGTTGGTGGTATTGTTGCTGTATTGTATTGTGTTGTATTGTCACTGTATTGTTGTGTTGTATTGTCATTGTGTTGTATTGTCGCTGTATAGTATTGTGTTGTTTTGTTGCTGTATTGTATTGTCGCTGTATTGTTGTGTTGTTGTATTGTGTTGTATTGTTGGTGTATTGTGTTGTTGTATTGTTGTATTGTCGCTGTATTGTGTTGTATTGTCATTGTGTTGTATTGTATTGTCGCTGTATAGTATTGTGTTGTTGTATTGTCGCTGTATTGTTGTATTGTGTTGTTGTTTTGGTGCTGTATTGTGTTGTTGTTTTGTCGCTGTATTCTTATTGTTTTGTCGCTGTATTGTTATTGTTTTGGTGCTGTATTGTGTTGTTTTATCGCTGTGTTGTTGTATCGTGTTGTATTGTCGCTGTATTGTTGTATTGTGTTGTATTGTCGCTGTATTGTTGTATTGTTGCTGTATTGTTGCTGTATTGTTGTATTGTGCTGTTGGTGGTATTGTTGCTGTATTGTTGTATTGTGTTGTATTGTCACTGTATTGTTGTGTTGTATTGTCGCTGTATTGTGTTGTTGTATTGTCACTGTATTGTTGTGTTGTATTGTCATTGTATTGTGTTGTATTGTCGCTGTATTGTGTTGTATTGTCATTGTGCTGTTGTATTGTCACTGTATTGTATTGTGTTGTTTTTTGTATTGTGTTGTTGTATTGTCGCTGTATTGTGTTGTTGTATTGTGTTGTATTGTCGCTGTATTATCATTGTGCTGTTGTATTGTCATTGTGCTGTTGTATTGTCACTGTATTGTATTGTGTTGTTTTTTGTATTGTGTTGTTGTATTGTCATTGTGTTGTATTGTCATTGTGTTGTATTGTCATTGTGTTGTATTGTCATTGTGCTGTTGTATTGTCACTGTATTGTGTTGTATTGTTGTATTGTCGCTGTATTGTTGTATTGTGTTGTATTGTTGCTGTATTGTTGTGTTGTTGTATTGTTGCTGTATTGTTGTATTGTGTTGTTGTATTGTCGCTGTATTGTGTTGTTGTATTGTTGTATTGTCGCTGTATTGTGTTGTTGTATTGTCGATGTATTGTGTTGTTGTATTGTTGTATTGTCGCTGTATTGTGTTGTAGTCATTGTGTTGTATTGTATTGTCGCTGTATTGTGTTGTTGTATTGTGTTGTTGTATTGTCGCTGTATTGTGTTGTTGTATTGTTGTATTGTCGCTGTATTGTGTTGTATTGTCATTGTGTTGTTGTATTGTTGCTGTATTGTGTTGTTGTATTGTTGCTGTATTGTGTTGTTTTGTCGCTGTATTGTTATTGTTTTGGTGCTGTATTGTTGTATTGTGTTGTATTTTCGCTGTATTGTTGTATTGTGTTGTATTGTTGCTGTATTGTATTGTGTTGTATTGTTGCTGTATTGTGTTGTTGTATTGTCGCTGTATTGTTGTATTGTGCTGTTGGTGGTATTGTTGCTGTATTGTTGTATTGTGTTGTTGTATTGTCGCTGTATTGTGTTGTATTGTGTTGTTGTATTGTCGCTGTATTGTATTGTGTTGTATTGTCGCTGTATTGTGTTGTATTGTAATTGTGTTGTTGTATTGTCGCTGTATTGTGTTGTGTTGTTGTATTGTGTTGTATTGTCGCTGTATTGTGTTGTATTGTAATTGTGTTGTTGTATTGTTGTATTGTCGCTGTATTGTGTTGTATTGTGTTGTATTGTGTTGTTGTATTGTCGCTGTATTGTATTGTGTTGTATTGTCGCTGTATTGTGTTGTATTGTAATTGTGTTGTTGTATTGTTGTATTGTCGCTGTATTGTATTGTGTTGTTGTTTTGTCGCTGTATTGTTATTGTTTTGGTGCTGTATTGTGTTGTTTTATCGCTGTATTGTGTTGTATTGTGTTGTTGTATTGTCGCTGTATTGTATTGTGTTGTATTGTCGCTGTATTGTGTTGTATTGTAATTGTGTTGTTGTATTGTCGCTGTATTGTGTTGTGTTGTTGTATTGTGTTGTATTGTCGCTGTATTGTGTTGTATTGTAATTGTGTTGTTGTATTGTTGTATTGTCGCTGTATTGTGTTGTATTGTGTTGTATTGTGTTGTTGTATTGTCGCTGTATTGTATTGTGTTGTATTGTCGCTGTATTGTGTTGTATTGTAATTGTGTTGTTGTATTGTTGTATTGTCGCTGTATTGTATTGTGTTGTTGTTTTGTCGCTGTATTGTTATTGTTTTGGTGCTGTATTGTGTTGTTTTATCGCTGTATTGTTGTATTGTGTTGTACTTCATATTCATATTCAGTCACTGGACCTACACCGCAGTGGCCACAGGGAGATTCTGTATGATGTCCAGCAGATGGCGCTGATGACTTGCTGATGACTTCTACTTTTAGCGCAGTAAACAACACACACGTGACATGGAACCACGTGACTCCGGCCCATCCCCTCTGTATCGGATATTTTAGTGCACTGGATAGGGTGTACGGCTGCGTTATTTAACACCGCTGATAGTGCACTGCGTGTAGTGATTAGGGCGTGGTTTGGGACTCGGGACAGTGTGACGGCTGCACGGACGCTGTAGAGCCCCGTGATCTGGCAAAGGCGCAGCGCTTCATAACACCGAGCTGAGAAAAAGACCGGAGAAAAAGAGGAAAATGGCGAGCGGGGAGGAGGCCGCGCGTCCGTCTGTCCCGTCCTCCTCCTCCTCGTCCTCGTGCAGTCCGGTGGGGCTCGAGGCGCTGTTCCCGGCCGCGTGCACGGAACGGAGTGACAGCCCCGAGCTCCTGAGGCTCCGGCGGCGGCTGCAGCACTGGCTCGCGCCTCACGAGCGCGCGGTGCTTTACGCGCAGAGACTGCTGGTGTGGGAGAGGCCCGTGCACAGCGCCGTGGCCGCGCTCGCGCTCAACACCGCCTTCTGGTAAGCGCTCTGAACACGGCGTCGAATACCGGTTTTAACCGTGATTTAAATCAACCGGACAAAACCGGGTTTATTTATGTAGTTTTCCCCCTTAACAAAATGTCCGTCACAAAAACGGTAGGAGTTAGCCGAGTTGCTAATGAGTCAGTCAGTTTTAGCTTAGCTCCCTGCAGGCTAAATCCCAAATTACCTCATTTATTTTTTGGGGGATGTAGTGCACTTGTGTGTCAGCTGTGTAAGTGTAAAGGTGCGCCATTTTGTGCCCTACGTAGTGCGCCTATGTAGAGAGTGTGGGGGCATTTAGGACACGGCCGTAGGGTATAATTTGTTTACAGTGTCGGTGCTGAAACGCGACGTTAGTGTTTGTTTACAAAAATAAAGAAAGAACTTCTTATAGCAGTTTAATTTGGAAATTTAATAAGAAGTTGTTGAATTGGACTGAAAAATAATGAGTAGTTTTATTTGTGTAGGCGTTTATGCCATATGGGACTGTTGTGTTCCATTGGAGTCATTATATTAATATATAATAATAATAATAATAATAATAATAATAATAAAACACGAATAAAATATTTAGAAACGTCTTTTTTATTATTATTAAAATGTCACCATATTAATAGGAATACATGACGGTGCAATTTGGTTGCTGACAAATAAAATTTCAGTTTATATTTTTATTTATTTGGCCCAAAGACGAAAATAAGTGCCTCTTTACGTCCACCAAATTTCACATGGCTGCAAATAATATTTCTGGACGTATTAAGTCCTAAACGTGACGTCCCGGCTGAGACGTTTCGATGGAAACGTATCAGAATCTACGTCGTCTCCCATGGAAGCCAAAACGAAACCGGCTATAAATCGCAGAAGGATGAACCGTTAGAAGGCGGTCGGTTTGGATTAAGATGAAGACATGCCCTCTGTATTCCTCCCAAACAGGTTGTTGTCGTCTACGTCTTTGCGTCCTCTGTTTCTCATCGGCGTGTCCCTGTTCGTCTTCGCCCTGCTGGACAGATGGAAGGACAAACTGCCTCAGATCGCTGGTACATGTATTTCTAATTACCGTTGCACGTTTTTAAATCGGGGGGGGCGGCGTTTACGTCCTTATCTTATGTGTTTGTTTGTTTGTTCCCACACAGCGCTCCACGCAGAGTCGCCCGGGATAGAACGGTACGAACGCCGAATTATTAATAATCAAAATCACAGATTAGATTACAAGTCAGTGCACCGCACCCTAAAAGTAATCTGTATCACTGCAGCTGTTGTTCCGTCAAATCTTTTTTAAAATGAATTCCGTAAAGGACAGGACGTTCGATGATCGTAAACTTGTACCTAAGCCTTTATTTCTATTGAATTGTGATTGTGCTGATTTTAATTTGAATTCCAGCCATCCTGGAATAATTGGCAGTCGTGTGGACTTTTGTTTAACAGTAAATGAGAAGCTGCAGAATGCTTCACCCCACTCCCACAAGCTATCTGCCCTCTTATACATACCTGAGCTCGGATTGGCTAGCGTCCTGTCAGACTCTGGAAATTCACCCAGCGTCGGGATTCGATCTTGCGATCTCTCTCTCTCGGCGTTTCAAACTTGAGCGGTTTTAGTTACAGGAGTGTAACTAACCATCGTCTCGATCCGCATCTTCTCTCCACACCCCCCTTTCTTCCTATCCTGTATTCGGATTTAAACCGGAAATGGGTGTGGCTTGTTCCAGTTCGGTAAACACACAGATTAACTAGTAATGTAATGTAAACCGCCGTGACCCTGACCAGGCTGTTCCTAAGGATGAGCGCTGGTCTCGTGAACGTGTATTTCTGTCTTGTGACGCGTTCTCGTTCCCTACCCAGAGAGAGCATGAGCGTCCGGCCGAGGCTGCTGAGCGTGGCCGAGCTGAGCCACCACCTGGCCGAGAGCTACCTGACCTGCAGCCTCTACGTCCAGGAGATGCTTCAGTACAAACGCCAGAATCACGGCAAGGTGACGATCAAAGCGTGAAACCGTGCCGGGCTTCTGAGACAATGTCCGTCTTGGTGTTTGTTTTATTTATTTGTTTATTTATTTATTTGTTTATTTAAAAAAAAAGGTTTATTTATTTCAGCAGACATTTGTGCCTGTATATGGATGTTTAAACCGGTACCAAGGGCAAGACTTCCTTAGATGGATAGGGAATGTGTGCCGAAATAAATGCAAATAAAAGCTCCGGAGAGACTAAACTCTTGAGAGAGAGCCAAAACTAAACACACCCACACACACACACACACACACACACTCGTGTGACTTGCACAGTCATGCCACTTGAAAGAAGACCAACAATAACACATCTTTACTTTATTATCGTTTATTGTGTACTATTGCTTTTTTATCTTTGAGATTTCAGGTGGTTTTTCAGGGTGTGTGTGTGTGTGTGTGTGTGTGTGTGTGTGTGACGTCTGTCTTTATTTGTCCTCTCAGTTCTGTGTGATGACGTGCTCAGGATGCCTGCTGCTGGCCGTGGTCGGACACTACATACCCGGAATCATGATCTCCTACATTATTCGTGAGCGGACCTGCTTTATTCTATTGATTTATGTAGTTATTTATTTAAATCGATTTTTAAACCTTAAAGCGAGTCGCACGTCCGTTTTGAAATCGTTCACAAATCTAGAATAAAGGGGGTGGCGGGGAGTGACTCTATCTCTCATGTCATACCATGAATAATACCGTTTCAGCCTATTTATTTATTTATTTATTTGTTTGTTTGTTTACAATTTATCCAGATTTCAAGTGCTTATGTTATTGTCGGATAACGAATATGCGAAATGATCAGCCATTAAAATAACACCTTTTGTTTTTTTTTTAAAGTTTGAAATATTATCTAGAAATATTGGTGAATATTCCAGACGTTTTTGTAGTGTTGCCATAGCGATCGAGGACGTTACAGCGAAAGCTGTCGTAATAAATTTCCATAATATTTGCATGTTTGAGGTACAAAAAAAAAAACCCCAGAACAGATCTACATCTGTATTAGTTTACAGATTTAGTTGCCTAATGCGAGTATTAGAAAACACTTTGTAATTCCGACGCAGGACGTTTTCCGGGTGACGTTTTGCGAGCCAATAGAAAACGAGTGGGCGGGATTTCTGTCTTGGTAAAAAAACAAAATGGACGAGCCACGTTTTAGAAATTAGCGCCACACGGGACTTTTGTCTTGCGGTTTTCTTAGTGTCGCTTAGCTCACATCTGGATTTTTTTTTGCCGTGTGTGTAGTGCTGAGCGTCTTGCTCTGGCCTCTGGTTGTGTACCACGAGCTGATCCAGAAGATGTACACGGGATTGGAGCCGATCCTGATGAAGCTGGACTACAGCATGAAGGGAGACACGCAGCACCGCAAACACGACAAGAGAAGTGAGCGCGCTAACTTCTGCACGAGCTCATTTCTCGTTTATACTCGCTGGCAAGATGGCCGCCTCCTGCACGTCCTTAGAAAGGAACGCAAACACGTGTCCACGTAGCGCACCGCCAACACGAATAGTGGAGGCAGTACAGCACCATGTGACTCTGTGTCTACAGCGCGCACACACACACTACATGTATATATGTATATAATATAAATGAATATGCAAATCATTCAGGGTGGATTTTATTTCCTTCCTTATTCCTTGCTTTAAGAAGGAAAGCTATACAGTATGTCCTTCACACTTATTTTGTGTGTGTGTGTGTGTGTGCGTGCGTGCAGAGGTGAAGAAGGAGCAGGAAGAAGGAGATGAGCCGAGGGCCGAGACGGAGAGTGAGAGCGAGGAGGAGCTCTCCTGCTTTGCCCCCACTGTGAGTCACTTACTACTCGTGTGTCTATTATCTGTACTTAAATCGCGTAACGAGGTGTTTAAAAGTCTTCCCCCGGGTTCGTCTGGATGCTGATGGGTCGTTCCGTCTGTCCTCAGGTGGACGTGAAGACCACGGCGTTGGCGATGGCCATCACGGACTCCGAGCTCTCCGACGAGGAAGCATCCATCCTCGAGAGCGGAGGATTCTCGGTGTCCAGAGCCACAACGCCACAACTCACAGACGTCTCAGAAGGTACCTGTGAGTCAGTTTAAGATCCTGTATATGTGTGTGTGTGTGTGTGTGTGTGTGTGTGTGTGTGTGTGTGAGATTCATGAAACGAGCTCTGAAGGCAAGCTGGAAGCGAGTACGAGTACAGTAGTGTTATTTACATGTCATCTGCATAAGACACGCCCATCCCTGACATAGCGTTCTCTGCAAAATACTCCTTCCTGTATGTGGGCGTGGCCAGGTGAGGCAGAGCTGATGAACGAGATTCGGGGCAAAGAACCGAAGATGCATAGCTACCCTGATTGGGATGGTGTTAATGAAAAATTTCACGCGTCATGGTTTGTAGTTTAGGCCACGCCCACTTTAGAACTTTTAAATCCCGGTACAGATGGTTCAGTTGAACGGAATTCTCTGTGTGTAACAGATTTGGACCAGCAGAGCATGCACAGCGAACCTGAGGAAAGCTTCTCCAAGGATCTCCCGGAGTTCCCTTCGGTGGAGGAGTTCCCGTCTGTCGAGCCCGGAGTCTTTCGCTTTCCCCTGGGCGCCCACGAGGAGTCTCAAAGCCCGGCCAGTTTGCTCATCCAGCACCTCGCCTCTCCGCTGCACTTCGTCAACTCGCACTTCAACGGACAAGGACGAGGCCGCGGCGGCGCACCGGGCGAGCCGGAGGCGTCTGCTCGCACCCTGGAGTCCCTCAGCGAAGAGATCGTGAGCACCGCCATCTCCGCCGTGGTGCAGAACACCCTCTCGGCCCTGCTGAGCTCCTCAGAGGCGGCCGAGGCTCCCGGCGTCGCGGAGTTCCTCCCTTCCGAAACGCCACCGTGCCCCACGGAGTCGGCTCTCGAGGAGGCCGGCGAGGGCGCGACGCTCGTTCCGCCAGAGGACGAGGACTTCGAGCTTCTGGACCAAAGCGAACTGGAGCACGTTGACGACGGGTTAGGGTTTGTTGGACAGGTGAGTCCGACAGACGGCGCGTCTAGCGACCGGCAATCGCAGGAGTCCTAGCTCGTTCCGTATCCACCGAACTGCCCCGTTTTATTTATAGTGTAGATACGTTCCACACGCCGAAGGCTCTCTGTAATCAGTCGCCATTGTGTTTATCGCGCTGCGGTGGATTTCAGGAGACGGGAAGAACGCTGGGCGCCTTCACGTCCAATACGTGTAAATATACGGATTGACCGCATCGCGCGTGAGGCTTGGCGCTCCGGTGAAGACGGAAGGGGGGAGGGGGGGGATCAATCTTCACATGTATCACTTGCGATCTTGAAGGAAAAAATCGACCCTGAACAAATTCTATCATTCCGATTTATCCTGTTAGTCCGATTTCTCGCAACCCCGTCACTGAAACTGGGCGGCCATTTTGATTTGGCTTCGCCCCACGAACTCTGGGTTGAGGAGACCGTGTCAGGTATACGAGTAGGACTTTCAAGCAGCTAGAGAGAGAGAGAGAGAGAGAGAGAGAGAGAGAGATGCAGCGGCGCTTTAGGCTCCAAACAGATCAGCTTCCAGATGTTCAACATCACGTTGCTAGTCACCTTGTAGATCGCCGTAGAACTAGCCGAATTGGAGTCTAGCGTTCACGCCATAGCCCCCGCTACTTGTACGTTGCGATTAACTGGAAATCGCGACACAGGACGCTCTTGCTTACGCAAGGTCGCTGAATTTACACCTGAAACGAAATGGCTAAACATTTCAGGGTGGAGTTTTCCTTCAAGACCCAACTCCAAGGCCAGAATATCTATCCAATATGATCTCCTGCTTACTGAAACGAATCTTTTCTACATTTCTGTATGCGGTTTTAACCCCTCCCCTGCCAAGACTTCCTTTATACTTCAACGAAATGCATTTCCTTTTTTTTTTGCCACTCCCTAATAATAATAATAATAATAATAATAATAATAGTAATAATAATAACGATGATGAAATCTGCATAAAGAATTTCACTAAGCAGGATTTCTGAGCTGAACCCCTGTAGATTGTTCTGTTCTTCTGTTTCGGGAGGATCCGCACCCCATCGCACCGTCAGTCAACTACAATGACATCAAACATTCATGAAGAAGGGAGTAACCCTTGTGTGAGCACTTCATCCTGCTGGGGGGGAAAAAAAAGAAAGAAATTCAAGAGATAACGATGTTTTATTAGCGTGTAGATTCACAGATCCTTAACCGAGAGACCTAAGGACTCAAAGATTATACTCGTAACTTTAAAACCAATAAAAAGAGAGATGTTTTATCGTTTATAGTTCTGTTTATATTAATGTGTGTATATATTGTGTACGTCTGTGTCTTCTTGGGGTCGGGGTCTTTTTATTTATCCATATCGCTCAGTCATACTGTACAATGTGATGTATGCCTTGCTCAGTTTGCATTATTATTATTATTATTATTATTAGTGTTATTAGTATTGATTTCCACAGGATGTTGTGTTCTATTAAAACCAGTTTGGCATCTTGCACCGCTATCATTTCTACTTCCTGAGTCCGTTGAGCGAGGGGAGAACAGAAGGGTTGCGGATGGAGCGCGTGTTTGTTTTAAACGTGGGCGGAGGCGATTTGAACAGGACGCACTTTGGACTTTTATTCAAATTCAGATTGTTTTTTTTTTTTTTTACTTTTATTTTTTTAGTGACTGAAGACACACGGAGTCAGGTACTTGGGCGTAACACGACGAAATTTCGAGTTTCACACCCTGTGTGTACGACTAATTCCTTTTGGCGTTTTAACCGTCCTAGTATTTTAATATTTCCTGTATATGGCATGTTTTTAAAAACAAAAACACTTCCTGTTTATCTTCTCTACATCAATCATCATAAGCGATTCCTCTTAAAGCCCCGCCCCGATAAGACGAACACGTAACGCGAACGTTTTTGTACAGAGAAATGTTCGCGGTCGCTATGGTAACTGTTTTGCTCACGCTTTCACTGCTTGATCTATACAAGTCACACAAGAGATATATATATATATATATATATATATATATATATATATATATATATATATATATATATATATATATATATATATATGCACTGCTATGTAAAAAAAAAAAAATTACTATTGTAATAAAACTCAGATGAATATGGAATTTTCCATTTTTAGAAATGTGCCGAATTAAATACATAAGGGATGAAATGTAAATCAAATGAAGTTGTGTGTGTATATATATACGATGTTATTTATTATTTCATCACAAAAACCTGCGATTTTAAGGAGTGTGTAAACGTTTTTATATCCGCCGCAGTTAGCGTGTAGACTCGAAGTGTTATACGCTGCCCCGTGACCGCAGAAATAAGACCAAGCCGTAGAGAATGTTGACGTTTACCTCAGACGTGCTGGTAAATTATTCGGAAAACGCACCGTTTGACTAATCTCACAGTACGTACCTTTAGCATTGAGCGCTAACTGAATTAATGGGTTGTATGCCATAGTAAGCCATAGTATGAAACGCCACAGATGTAAACATGGTGATTATATACGTGTTGATGAACTCATAGGAAAAGATTCACTCGGAACGAGATGACGCGGGGAGTACGGTTAGCACCGAGCGCTAACCATCTTTACGAGCGGCCATTTTGGGCCGTTGACGTGGCGGACACCACCGGCATTTAATACATAATGAATACAATTACGCTAAATAAGCTGCCATTTAAAATTAAAGAGATTAATAAACAATAAATGACTTTTAGATACATTTAGATTTAAAAACGACAAACAAATCGTTCCATTTTATTGTGATGAATTTGAATAAGAAGTGAGAGATGATTTCGTCCTCATCCCGTCTGCAGTGGACTTCTCCTACGTGTAAAAAAAAAAAAAAAAAAAAAAAAAAAAGTGCACAGGATACACGCAATTAACTGCTAAATCATTCACTCCTCTTCTGTGAATATTATTATTATTATTATTATTATTTCATCTTGTCCTGTGCTCACCGCTGTTATCTCGTTAACAGCAGCCTCCAGTTTCCTCCGCAGCTCTTCGGTGACGACGACGTCCGCGCACACCGACCACTCGCCCTTCTCGAAGGTCACGGGAACGCAAAAAACGAGACCGACAGGAATACCGAAGTGTCCTAGATGATCAGAAAGGGTACACGTGTGATGGGGTGGGAAAGTGTATTCGATTTTTATACTGTATATGTGAAGTAGAACCGCTGCCCCTACTATTACTATTATCCAGTCCTATTATGTAAGGAATAAAAACCCCCACTGTCGTGATGTTAAAGGGAAATTAACGAATGATGGCGCTGCGACATCGTTTTGACCTGACCGGATGGACGTACCTGTACTGACCACGCCCAGTGAGAAGATCTCCTGAGGAGAGGAATCGTTGATCCATGCGCTCAGAGCTGTAATGATTCCTCTGGTCGCAGAAATAGCTGCAGGCCTGTTCGTCTTGAGAGAAATGGCACTTCGACGCGAGCTGACCGAGCCTGGGAAGTCATTCTCCAGCCATTTTCTGTCAGGAGAGATTATCGGTATGATGACTAACACGTGGGAAAGGAGCGTGAAGGTCGCTTGATCGGGTGCGTCCTCTGAAGCTGCGGCGTAACACACTCGGAGGAACGCGCTATCCGCCCTCTTCTGCACACGTGACCGCACAGACGCTCGCGATTGGCTAGCCTTGGTGTGATTGACGAGGGAAAGAGAGTATGCCCCTCCTACCCAGAGATCACGGACAATCAAGCGCCACTTGAGTTTTTGAATTAGTTAATGAGTTTGTTCATGATCACCTTTCTTGTGTGTGTGTGTGTGTGTGTGTGTGTGTGTGTGTGTGTTTTTCCTTAGACCACCCTTTACACGGACCAATTAGAGTTAGGCTTAGGGTAAGATTAATGTCTTAACCAAGTCCCCAAGTATCAAGTAAATCAACCAGCTTCCACACTTTTCCCATGGGCGGAGCTAAGGGGTGGCCCGACAAATGACGTGCAACTGAACAACTTGGTAAGTGTCGCTGTGATAGGCTCGTTCGAATAATAACAGCACGCGCACTACAAATATGAAAGCTAAGGATTCGTCAACGAGTGTAATATCGTGCAGGAAGAAGCTTAAAAAGTTTACACCGAAGTGTTCCCTTACCCCAACAGAGAAGCGCATGGGTGTGCAAACTTTTGTCAACGATGGCCATTATTCAGCAGCATAACATTAGACTTCTTTTTTTTTTTTTTCAGTTCGTTAGTAGCTACCGTTAGCTAATGATATTGAACACGTAGCACTAACGTACTTCATAAGTAGCCTAATGTTATGTTCGCTTAAACGTTACGGATCTTGCCCTAGATTGCCACCCCAGGATAGTCGTTGGGCCAAACCTGGCCACCCCGTTGTGAAAATTTTGCCCACACCCCTGCAGGTCTGTCCGTCGTTTTACTCCTTACCTATCGTAAACGATCTCCAGGATGTTCTGAGAGAATCCTGCAGGTCCCCAGATGGCACCTTTGTATCTGTAAACCTTCGCTCGTTGTAGGTCGACGTGGTAACGACCACTGATGTTTCCCCAGACGATGACGTCGGTGATATCTGAGATCGGAAAGACGTTTTTAATTATCAAAATGGCTGGGGGAGGGGCTCAGAAGTTGACCCCTCCTACTTAACCATCCTTCCAAATGCACCTGTTAACTACATGTATGTTTTTCAACGAATGGAGCTGGAATTGTTCTCACCGTGGCTTTTCACTGACAGCTGCACTGCAAGCTGAGTCCTCGCTTCTCCTTCCAGCTGCGCCGCGATGGCCACGAAGCGGCGTGGATCCACGGAGGGTGCGCGCTCGATCAGCAGGCCGCACTTCAAGTTGACGTAGACGTCTCCTGCCACCAGCACTCGTAGATCTCTGTGCGCGTTGTCCTCGATTAGACGTCCGTAGCAATCTAATCGTTCCACCACTCGGCTCAGACGCTGCTCCGCGTCCTCGTTCGGTCCCCGCTCGTCCAGGAGAACGATCAGATCGGCCGCCCGGAACGCCACCGTCAGGTCCGAGTGGACGGTGACTTCGTGGAGCTGAGGCAGAGCCATGTCTTCGACCTCCATTTTAAGAGCCAACAGGGAGTCTTCACTGGCGTCTGCGTCCAAAAGGTGGAGGCTGACAGCGGGGACGGCGGCGAATACGCCGGACGTGAAGAGCGATGGGATGAGGTGGTTGCAGATCGGGTTCAGAGCACTGCACAGATACGTGCTGTTAGTACAGCGCTAACACATCCGTTTGAGGTGATTTTCAGCTCGTGGGAGGAACAAGGTACAAATAATATGATGTGTCACTACATGCTCTCGGTCACACACGTGGGGACGTCCTGTTAGAGGAAAATAATTAACGACGGCTTGGTGTGATGAAGCACGGTTACTGAAATTGATCAGTTTCCTATAACGGTACATCCTGAAGTGTTTCATTCCTCTTACGCTGCGATTTTAAATAACAACACATTTTTTTAGGTTTATTATTACGAGTCGTTTATAGGTGATGTGACGTGACGCGTCCAGTGTGCAAGGCCCCGTGTTCCTATACGTCGTTACTATAGAAAAGAGAACGTGGCCGTAAAAGGCAACACTGCGAATTCTCACCCGCTGATCCAGATGTGGAAAGACTGGTGGAGTTGGCGTTGTCTCTCTTCATCCCAAAGGCGTAGTTCCGTCGCCCGAAGATTCTCTGCTGCGATGTTCAGCATCAGCTCCGTGCCCATGTCTGACGTGATACCGTAGTAGCCCTGAGACAGACCGAGAGACGTTGATTCATGCACAGAGAATGGTTCAAAGCTTTTAAATCCCTATCCACTGAAATGTACTTGCACATGCAGTGCAAAAGTTTACACACCCTAACTTAAAAAAAAAAAGATCGAAACCAAGCACACGGATTTCACCTGAGTGATGTGATTACGAGCAACTATCTATCCATCATGTATTATGATGTATGGGTTAACAAAGCCACGTGAAAATAAACTAATATCCGAATCAGGTGAGAAAGAACCAAATGAAAAGAATCATTTTTCAATAGAAATGAATCATGAGGGAATAAACGAATCGTGTCATAAATTTTTTTTATTATTTTGATAATCACATTTGCATAGTGTCAAATTATGTGAAAATAAAATGATCTTGAAAAAAATGAATCACTGAACGTAAACAAATGTGCAAAATCAAGTGAAAAATAAGTGAATCGTGAAAGTAGATGAATCAGTTTAGGAAATGATTCATGTAAAAAAAAAATTATACTGTGAAAAATGAATTCTGGGGGAAAAAGAAATAAAAGAAGAACTGATTCGTGTGAAAATTGAATCACGTTTGAATAGAAATGAATCGTGGAAAAAAAGAATCATGTGGAAGGAATCATGTGAAAATAAAAATCTTTTACAACAAAAAAAAGAATTATGCGGAAATGATTCATATGAAAAAATAATCATGAGAAAATAAATGGATTGGGGGTGTGTGTGTGAAAATAAGTACATTTTGTAAAAGTGATGTTTGGAAATAAGCGAATGATGAAGAATCGTGAAAATAAATGTCAAATCTGTGTGAAACATACCCCGTGATGTGTATAAATCCATATGTAAATTGGTCTCATTATTAGAATTTTCACTGATAGGAAGTTTTCTGTAAAGGAGGAATTTTTCTAAAGATCTTGTTCCAGATCTTTATTGATAATACCTGCACATATTCGAGAAAATCACTGAATCCCCCGAGCAGCATGCCCTTTCCTCCACGGTCGGTCAGCTCCCTCCACACCATGGGGCTGCTCGTGTGCTTCCAGCCATTGGATGAGCAAGTGTCTTCAAGCCAGCTCTGACAGGTAGAATTACACACACACACACACACACACACACACACACACACACTCTCTCCTTAAATAAAAAGACGGAGTGAAACATGGCTGCAGTGTGAGGTTTGGGGTGTGTCTCTACCTCCCAGGCACTGGGCAGCATACAGATTTTGTGAATGCAGAAATCTGGCAGGATGCTTTGCAGCAAATCTGCTAGAAGCTCGGCTTTGGCGTAATAAGGACAATCCGCCTTTCCTGTCCAGAAGAATACAGAATCAGAGCAAAGGCATTTAACAGACATAAAGATTTTATAACAAAATGGCTTCCAAATCTTCTTTAGTTTCATTCAAATTGATTATCATCATTACAATTATTAGCACTCTCGCTTATATATATATATATATATATATATATATATATATATATATATATATATATATATATAATATAAACATCTGATATATTTGACTTTTTAAAGTGGAGGAAAAAACAATAACAAATCACTACAGTTAACAAATTAAACCAGATATCAGTCCAACCTGCTAGAACAAACTTAGCCATGATTCCTAGTACACAACAGTTGCTAAGCGACCGCTGGTGGTACACAGAAAGCGTTCGGCTGGAAACACTTCACGTCGTAGTGTCACGTTGTACTATTAAAACGCGTCGTTTAAATCAAATAAATGAATAAACAAATTAACAAATACAGCCCTCGTTATTTTGTGCATTCACGGCTATACTATAATTTGCTGTTTTATGTTACAACGACTTGATTTCGTTCTTTTTCGGTCGTCTTGCGTGAGGTCGGAAATGATTTCGGGAAGCACAAGAAAATGGCCGCTGGTTGCGTTACAAATCCCTGAGTGCTCACTACGTAGGCGCGCTTTGTATGGTAGGACATGTAGTGATGACGTAGTGCACTCGTTTTGCTTTACAGACGCGTTTGGGATTCAACCGGTGTC
Source organism: Ictalurus punctatus (assembly GCF_001660625.3). NCBI lineage: Eukaryota > Metazoa > Chordata > Actinopteri > Siluriformes > Ictaluridae > Ictalurus > Ictalurus punctatus. The sequence continues at coordinate 2,328,642 of NC_030441.2, forward strand.
TCCATGTGTGAAAGCGATGGAGGGCGGATAACACAGTGAAGGGTAAGCTCGGTGTGCTGAAATAAGCATTTAGGACAGGTTTATTGTGTTGTGATGTGTGTTTTAGGAATTAAGTAGTTATATTGTGGTATATGTTGTATGTTAGGAGACTCTGGAGTCTTTTAATTAGCCGTCAGAGCTAACCAGCTAACTAGTTGTATGGCTTGTCATTGGGTAAAGCAGTGTTATTTGGGCAGTGAAGGTGATTAACAGGAATTATATAAATGTGACTTATTATTATTTTTTTAAATGACCAAAATGTTAACAAATATTCATTTTATTTGTTTACTTTTTATTCTCAGGTCCTGTTGTACTGTATTTGGATTAGTTTTCATCTTCAGTATGAATGTGTTCCTCATGAGGTCAGGTGAGATGTTCAGGTTTGCTGCCATCTTGGGCAGATTTGCAAGGCTTAACCGGAACAGGACCGCCGTCCAGATTCACAATTCCACAACGCCATGTTTAGTGCGCACTGGGAGGACGTTACAAGTCGCGGCGTTTCACAGCGTTAGATATTTCTGCCGACAAGGAGCCCGCACGTTGAGTTACGACGAGCGGACGGAGAGTCTGACCTTAAGCCTGCGAGTTCCTGACCCGGCAGCCTCAGAGATGGAACAGAGATCCACGTTCTACCAGGAGCTCCAGGAGTGCGGGTCCCCTTCTGACGTGTTGGATCTGGTGGATCGGTGCGGCGTAGAGCACCGGTGCATCAGCAACAGCTTGACCCGGATGTGGCACACGACCAAGAAGATGTCAGAGGAGCAACGGCGCTGGGAGCTCCGGCTCATGGCAGAGCACCCGGCTTTCGAAAAGCTGTGCCACAGTGCCAGGACAAACGCGCCACGCATGCATTGCCACAGCCTGGCGTTCACTCTGCTGGGCTTGGTCAAGCTCGGAGTCTCTCAGAGCAGCCTCGTGGTGCAGACTCTACTCCGTGTCATCCAGGTTTGTTCATTTACGCTTCTTGCTCTGGGATTTGATCTCGCAACCAGCAGCCAAAGCATTAAACCACCGAGACGTTCTCTCCACGTCCCTCTTAGTTGTGGGTGCACTCTCTTGAATAAGACCCTCGAACCCCCTCAAACGCTCAACCATCGGTAACGTTGGTCGTAAAACGACGATCAAAATCTAATCTGGACTCCGAAGCGAGGACGCCGAGCGGCAAACGGACAGCCGCGTCTCGCGTCCGTCCGATATTCTGTGACGTCGCACGAAACGATTTCCTGTTATCGCTCGCATTTTTGGAGTAACCCGAGTTTGTCTGATTTTGATCTCGTGTGTCTCCAGGAACGCCTGAACGAGTTCGAAAACGAGAAGGCGCTCTCGGTCCTGGCTTCCTGCCTCTCGGAGATGGACAGCAGCAAAAACGCCGATGCGCTCAAACAGGGCTTAAAGTATGACTCGTAATCGTTTCTTAGAATGTTTTAAAGCTGCAGTTTGTCATTTGTAAAGGTGTTATTCCTGGATCGGTAATAATGAGATCTTTCGAAGGTGTTTTAGAGGAAAAAAAAAAGAAAGGTGATTAGTGATATTGGTATGCAGTAAGTAGATTTGGCTGATTATCAACTAGTTTTTTCTGGGTCAGAAATTAGCCCCGCCTCCCAGTTTAAAAAAAGAAAAGAAAAGCAACTCGTGTGTGGTTTTTGTTTACAGTACAATTTCTGTTCACGTCTCACTCTCCCTCTGCTCCTTCAAGGCTTATACTGGAGGATCGGATTCCTACCATCCAGAGCGTGATGCTTCTACACACCACCATGCGCCTGTTTGGGAAAGACGCCTCGCCGGCCATCAAGCAGAAGCTGGAGGTTTGGTCGATTTGTGAATTTCTACGACATTAAGAGCTTGAAAGATGCCGTGGAAATGATATCGTTGTGTAAATCTGCTGTCCGTGCCCCGTACAGAAGCAGGCCCTGTCTATGGCGGATCGGTTCACGCTGCTCAACGTGCAGTACATGCTGGACACGCTGGCCGTCATCCGCCTGAACTCCAAACCGCTGCTGGACGTCTGCAGGAAGAAGCTAGCGGGTAAAGAGAACACATGAGAAGTCTTTACGTCATTTGGTGTTGTTGTTGATGCTTTCCTAACCTGGTGATTCGTTCCTCTAGAGAACGTGCACAGCATTTCCTTCACCAGGCTGATGGCGATTCTGAAGTCCTGCAGCGATCTCCGCTACAGGAACCTGCATCTCTTTACATCCATGTCCGAATACCTGGCCAGCACACTCCCCATGTGGAGCAACAAACAGGTCAGATGTTCAACCTACCGTTAGTTTACAGACACTGATCCGTGTTATTGATCATTCTAATGCTAATAATAATAATAACGATGATGATGATGTCATCATAGGTGCTGCTGATACTGTTGGAGTTTAAGAGACTTGGGTTTCGGCCCGTCGCTCTGATGGACGCGTTTGCTGAGAGAATTGTCCAGAAACCGGACAGCTTCACGCTCCGGGACCTGCAGGGCGTTCTGAAGTCCTACTCCTTCCTCAACCACCATCTGAAGGAAAATCAGCAGGCGTGAGTCTGAAATATTCACTCAGCATCCACCAAATTACGAAAAATCGCCGTTCTTTCGTTGTACTGTAAACGTTACAGTCTGCAGCGATTTTCGGGGTCCAAACACTTGGGCTTTTCTTTTTTTTTTTTTTTCTTTCCGCACTATAGCAGGCAAAATGTGATCTTATTGACCTCGAGTGTTGAATGAGTGATTTAGAATTTGCTAAACTCGCACAAAATAAAATGGAAAACATCCGAGTGGGCATTAGTAATACAGTAACTCACCTGGACCCCTAAATATAGATTTAAATATAGCTTCTGTTTTTATATATATATATATATATATATATATATATATATATATATATATATATATATATATATATATATTTAACCTGATGTCATATGATCATGATATGAAATTCAGATTTCTGGAGAGTGTGACGCACTGCTTGCAGTCCTACCTACCCAAGATGTCCAGCACAGACCTGCTGAAAGCCATCAGCTGCCTTTGTGTGTTCGGACACTTCCCTCAGGCTCCTCTGGAGAAGCTGCTCCGAAAGGAAGTTCTGGATGAGCTGCTAAAGGAAGGTCAGGACTCGAGCGCAATATGCACAATGAGCTTCCTAGATAAAATAATACTCTCAATCTCTCTCGCGCGCTCTCTCTCTCTCTCGCGCTCGCTCTCTCACTTTTTTATTTCTGATCTGTAGAAAGTCCATTTTCTGCGCAACAGGAACGACTGCTGTGGACGTTGGATCTGTGTTTGCGCCTGGATGATCCCGCTCTCCCTCCCTCCGTCTCCTCCATCCCGCACCTCCACCACTCCCCTCCGCAGCGTAGGCCCATCGACCCCGTGCTTCTCGTCGCTCTGAAGAACCTGCTCGGGGAGGACGCAGTGATGGACTCCGTCGTGGAAGAGGGTCACTACTTCATCGGTAAGATGGAGGAACTATCAAGACAGTGGCCATTTTGTTTTGGGCTAATCTAATAGACTTTTCTTTTCTTTTCTTTTCTTTTTTTTTTCTTTTTCTCCAGACTTTGTGGTCACACTGCCTCCGAACACAGACGAAGAGCAAAGCTTGAGGTAACCTTCACTTGAGAACTGTGACCTACGCTGGATTGCATAAGTATAGACACACACACACACACACACACACACACCCCCGTCATATATACAGAAGATCATTTTATACTTAAATGCATCTCTTTTATTGTTGCTCTCGCAGGATTGCGTTGCTCTGTGCCTCTCCAACCTCGTTCTGCTTTGGTACGACTCATCCCGTCGGCCCCGTGGCGCTAACCGTCCGCCACCTCAAGCTCCTGGGTTATGAACCGGTCCTGGTGTGTTTATGTTTTATTTTTATTTTACACAATGGGGGGGGGGGGGGGGGGGGGGTCTTCGTTGGTGATCATTTAAAAAATAAATAAATAAATAAACTTGGAAGAAGAGAAGAAGTTTCTTGCATTCATATCACGTTTTTCTTTTCTTCAGGTGCCGATGCAGGAGCTCGTCTCTCAGAGCGCCGAGGAGAGGACTGACCTGCTGAAGAAGTTAATTTTTGCCGAACAAGAAAAGTTCAAAAGTGTCCAGGACTGTGAAGTGAAATAATTAAACTTGTAGCGTCTTCTTTAACACGCGGGTGGTGTTTTTATTTTGTCTCCCTGGAAAAATTCACTCGGTCTCTGCTCTCAAGTCGTTTGTGTTTTCATTTTTTGTGTCCACCATGTGAGTAATTTTCACGTCAGCCCAAATTCAATCACACGATGCCACGTATGTTGACTCGAGTTGCCATGTTGAAATGCATGTTTCACGTGTTTGTTTGTTTTTAACACGCAAAAGAAAGAAAAACCCCAACGCTTACGATCACGTGAAGTAAACGTGTGTCTCCGTAACTCGCTTTGAACTGCCCTTCTAAAGGCTTGGTACAGGAGAGACTTGCTGACGGAAGAGATCGTTCTTCAGACCTTTTTGTGTGTTTTTTCTACAGGTTGCAAAGAATGAATCATTTTCCGCCATTCGTTTAAACTCTTGACAGTAAAGAGGAAAGAGAATGTGACATTTTAAAATAGATATTTGTATTAATTCTGATGACATTTCTAACATTTATAAGAACATTCTAAAGAATAATGGCCTCAATCAGTTAATCAATTATTATTAACAATTATTTTAGCATTTTAATGGAATGTGCTTTATGTTTGGAAAGTGTTGTGATAAGTGAATGAAATAATGTTAAATTAAAATAGTAAAAAAAAAAAAAACTTGACTAAAATAAAAATAACACAAAATAAATAATAATAATAATAATAACAATAATAATAATAATAAATAAAAACGAAAATCCGAAAACAACACAGCACCACTACATATCTATTAAAAAAATTAACAAGAACGCGCGCTCCGATTGGACAAAGCAAGACACGTGACTGCATCACGTGGTACAAACCGGAACTCCCTAGCAACATGAACGTGAGGTAGCTAAATGTGTAGCGAAAATTCATAACAGAGACAAAATATACCTCGCGATATAATGTCGGAGTCAAACCCTGAGCTTAATGATTATTTAGAGGGTAGAATTTCCTTCGAGGAGTTCGAGAGACGGAGAGAGGAACGAATAAAAGCGAAGCAAAAGGTAACGCTAACCCGTCTCGGTCACGTCTCCAAATAGCATCTCGTCCCCTAGATTAGGCGCACTACATAGGGGATTAAACTCTGGTTTACACCGGCTATGAAGTGCACTACAGAGTCAGGAACGTGTCGTTTAAGATTCGGCTCTGTGTCAGAAAATGAATACAGAACTATTATAAATACCTTAAATTCTAATATATTTGTATTTCCTCCCTGATTTATTCATTGAAATCAAGTCACTAATACATATTTATTTTTGTTATAAATATTTATCTGTGTATAATCTCTATATATATATTTTTTATCATGATTGATATTTTATTTCTTTATTCAATGTATTTATTTCTTTGCAATTTTAAGCAATTAAGCAATGTCAGTCAAAAAGGTACAACAAACAAACAAACAAACAAATGACCTTTTTCTCAATAATTCGAGCTGTCCGAGAGATGATCTTTCCTTTTCCCTTTGTATAAATCTTCATTTCAGTCTTAAGAGCATTTTTAAAAAGCTCGCACGGAGTAATTCCTAGTTTCTCACAGTCCCAAAAATATGAAAATGTAATAAATAAATAAAACCCCACAAAAAAAGCCGTGTCACGGTCATACACCGAGTCTGTAGAGTCGTATCATTCTGTTTCTATGCAGCTTAGTAAAAAAATAATAAACATCAGATCTTTTCGAGTTTCAGGTCCAGGAGGACGGAGGAGACGCCTCTGATGAGAACGACGCCGCCGTTCCGAGCACGTCGAAGCAGACACGCAAACAGCCCGCAGGTACAGAGACCACAGCGAGAACTGACGTGCTGACGTTCAGTACAGACACTCTCACCTTCTTCTTACCTGTGTAATCAAATATCATTCATCAGTGTCTTACTGTACAAATCTTTGGGTTAACTCAGAATGGCTTTAAAAACACGTTCAACACGTCATATAGGTCATTACTCTGTAACATTGTTTAGGAATGACTTAGTTTTATATCCACTGTGTTGTGGTTGCGTCCCCCCCCCCCCCCCCCACCAACTGTCCCTGTCGCAGAAGAAGGAGTCAGCCCGTGCGTTCAGAAAGCCTTCGCCGCCATGCTCGGGGAGGACGACGAGGAGCTGGACGACGAAGATGAGGACGACGGCGACGCGGAGTGGAAAGACATCGGGGAGCATTACACAGGCAGCGGCGCTGGTGGAGGCGGCGGCAGCGAGGTCACCCCAGGGGACGTGTTCGCTCTGGAGATGGAGCTGAACCGGGAAAACAAGAAGATGATGAACGTGCGTCCCGCTTTTAAAAATCCCTCGCGTCATCTTTTATTATTGAGCTGAAGCACTAGGAACGTTTCACGTCTAAACCGTTTGCGAATCGACTCTCGCTGCATCTCACTGGATCCGAAAGTCTCTTTTCTGCCGCCTTCGTCAAAGCAGAAACGCTGTTTGCTTGTGTACTTGATACCATCTAAATACTAGTGTTGCATCACTCTGCCCCACCGCGCCGCCCAGTTTCCCATAACAGGTTTGTTTGTTTGTTTGTTCATTTAAAAAAATTTTTTTTTTTACTATTTAAGGAAAGGCGATCCCGCAGTAAGCTCCCGCGTGCCCTCCGAGGCCTGATGGGCGAGGCTAACATCCGCTACGCTCGCGGCGAGAAGGACGACGCAGTCCTGATGTGCATGGAGATCATCCGCCAAGGTGCGTCGGGTTTATACCACAGCGAATATACTCAAATGGGCTGCTCAGACCTGATTGGTCGGAAGGTGTCACGCCTTCCGGTTTCTCGATTTACTTGAACGACATCCCGTTTTTTTGCGTGTCGTAGCTCCTCTGGCGTATGAGCCGTTCTCTACTCTGGCGATGATCTACGAGGATCAAGGGGACTCGGAGAAGGCGCTGCAGTTCGGCCTGATCGCCGCGCACCTCAACCCGAGCGACTGCGACGAGTGGCTGAAGCTGGCCGACATGTCGCTGGAGCGGGAGAACGTTAAACAGGCCATCATCTGCTACAGCAAAGGTCAGGACTGAGCTGATTTGTGTGCGGTATTGTCACATGCTTGTACGCAGTCTTAAGCGTCCGTGTGTCCGTGTGTCCTTGCAGCGCTTAAATACGACCAGAGTAACGTGCGCTACCTGTGGGAGCGCTCAAGCCTCTACGAGCAGGTGGGCGAGCACAAGCAGGCCATGGACGGCTACCGGCGCATCCTCACTCTGCTGCCCCCTACTGACGGCGAGCACTTCATGCAGCTGTCGCGCGACATGGCTAAGTACGTCACGCAGTTACGACTAGGGTACAAACTGGTACCTAGAGCGGCTTTTAGAAGTAACGTGTGTTTGTGAGATTAGGAGCTACTACGAGAGCAGCGACTTGCCCTCAGCTATCGGCGTGATGGAAGAGGCTCTGTCCAGGCATCCCGAGCTGGTCACGCACGAGAGTGTCAACATGGCGGCCGAGCTCTTCATAGCTAACCATCAGTACGGCAAAGCCTTAGAGGTGAGGACTCGCTTAGACGTGTTGGATTTCCTGGCATCAAGACCTTCCTTGATTGATTTGTTTATTTATTTATTTGTTTGATATATAAGCGTTTATCGTGTTTAGGTCTTGATCAAGTTTTGCGGCATCGTACTGGAAAGAGAGGCGGACAGGAAGGAAACGGAGACTCGGGAGGAAGTGAAGGAAGAGGACACGAGTGAGACTACGGAAGCAAAAAGTGATCTGACAAATTCTAAAAGCGGTGAGTTTTCTTAACTGTGCCTGTTTAGTCCCTGAGATTGGACTTTGTTGTGTTTGAGCCGGCTCTTCGCTCTCCGTAGGAGACGTTTTGGAGGTGGTGGTGCCCGATGACGTTCCTATAGATATCAGGGTGAAGCTCATGGTGTGTCTGATCCATCAACACGTCTTTAAACCTTTGAATGTGAGTTCAATTTATACGAATACCTTTTTTTTTTTTTTTTTTTTTTGAGAAATATTCAGATCTAATGGGATCCAATGGGATTGGGACTGGTTAGGGTACAGTATGATGGGATTCTCTAGGGTTGGGGGTAGGATTAGCTGGGATGTGATATGAAGGGATGGAATGGGATGATATGGCATTTGGAGTGGAATATGACATACAGTTGGACAGAATGGCATAGTGTTGGTTACCGTTGGATGTGATGGGATATTATTGGATACTCTAGGATGTGATATGAACACATCCAGGGGATGGATTGAGATGGATGGTGTTAGGGTGCGTGATAAGATAGTGTGAAAAGGATTGGATGGGATGGGAACGGATTGGAAATTGTAGGATGAATTATATGGTTTATAATTGGATGGAATGATATTGGATTGGATACATGAGGATGGGATGGGATTTGATGGAATATGATTGTTGGGATGGGACTATAATGGATGGGATGGGATATGACACAAGGAGAATGGATAGCATGAGCCAGGGATGGAATTGGAAGGAATACGATGGGATATGATGGATAGAATGGGATGGGGAAACAGTTGGACGGGATTGGATGGAATTTGATAAACGGATTAGTATATGAAGGGATGGAACGTTGGATATTGGTGGGAAAGGATTGTTCAGAATGGAATCCGATAGGGCAGGATAGGTTTTTGTTGATTTCCCAGAAGGACCTTCGGTTGCTCCAGAGTAGCAGTGAATATTGTACAACTTACAGACACTAGCTGATGTCTGTCTGCGTATTTTCTACGCTTCTAGCTTAATAAATCAGGTGACTGTATATAGAGGGGTGGAGATTGTTTGTTTGTAGGTCGTGACCCTTCGTGCTTGTGCTCTCTGCAGCCAATGGTGACGTCTATGATGGAGCAGAGTCCGGAGGAGTTGGGTGATCTCTATCTGGACGTGGCTGAGGCCTTCATGGACGTGGGCGAGTACGGCTCGGCCTTGCCGCTCCTCGCTGCGCTCGTCTGCTCCGAGAGATACGACCTCGCCGTAGTGTGGCTCCTACATGCAGGTACGCATGTGTATTTGTTCCTTTGACCTTTTTTTGACTGGTTTCTGAACCGTTTCCGTTTGGCCACATCTTGCCTGGTTCCCACTCTTGCCCTTTGCCTCCTCTTTTCTTTAGCCGTACCATTTTTTTTTTTTTTTTTTTTTTTAAACTTTTTCAATTTGTTTTGGCCTTTGTTTTGTTTCCTCGTGTTTCTTTTTAATTTGTCCTTCATTTACCTTTCTTCCCCCTACCCTCTCCTTCTTATTTTTGTTCTTATTGTATCTTCTTTTGTTTAGACTGTTTTGTCTTCCGTTTTCCTTCCCGCCTGTTTTTTGGACTGTGTGTGTTTTTGTTTAGATTCGGTTTTACCCGCTTTCCTTCTTTCGCTTTCCTTGTTTTTTGGTTTAGCCTTGTTCTCTTTCGTTCACTCTCCTTTTCCTTCATTTTGCCTCAATCCTTCAGACTCCTTGTCACTTGTTCAGCCTTCTTGTCTCTCGTGTCACCTCCTTGTATTTTGTTTAAGCCTCCATGTCTTTGGTTCTTTAGCCTCCTCGTCTTATCATTTTGCCTCCATATCTTTGGGTTAAACGTCTTGTGTTACGTGTTATTTATTAGTCAATTAGTCAAAATGATCAACGGGGCTTGGTGTAATTTCAATATACGATAAGTGAATGAGTCTAATGCTTTTTTTCCTTTCATCGTGTCTGTTTTCAGAGTGTCTGAAGGCCCTTGGCCATTTAGAGGTGGCTGCTAAGAGCTACAGTAAGGTGGTGGAGATGGCACCTCTGCATCTGGAGGCACGTCTGGCTCTCTCCACGCTGCAGCAGCAGCTGGGTAGACCCGACTCTGCCCTCAAAGCGCTGGAGCCCATGTACGACCCCGACACGCTGGCTCAAGACTCCTCGGCCGCCCAGCAGGTCCGTGTCCCGCCGTGAATATGTTTTGGGTTGCACTTAATGTATGTTTATCCTGCGTAACTCTTCAGCGTTTCCTACCTGACGTTCCGGGTGTGTAACGTGTGGTTTCAGGAGCTGAAGCTGTTCCTGCACCGCTCCACACTTCTCAGATCGCAAGGCCGAACCGACGACTACATAGACACCCTGCTGACCATGCTGTCCATGCTGCTTAAGGTTTGCCTCTATGCTTTCGTTCTTCGTGTACTTGACAGAAGCTTGTACGTGCTTCGAAAAGCTCCATCATGCCCAAGATTTGTGGGCTTTTAAGACTCGCGGCTCTTCTCCCATCCTGTAGGTGGCGATGGTAAGAGCTCGGGTGTGCCTGATCGCTGACTCGTCTTCCGGGACCAGGCATTTGCGCCTTATCAGAGTATCCAAGAACATGCTGGATGAAATCGAGGACCAGGAAGCGGCTTACTTGGACGTGACAGGTTAGCCGTGGTTGTACGTGGCGCCCGACTTCCTTTTGCTTCCGATAGTGATATGTCTTGATTGGAATTTCGTGATGAACGATAATGATTGCGAAAGGAGCTTTTGTCAGTCTCGTGAGGGAGCGTAAAGATTTTTTATTTTTTTATTTTTTGTTTCCACGTAGGAAAAACAAGCGTGCTGTCTCGGGAGGACTGGTGGAATCTGCTGCTGAGTTGCCTCGACGTACTGTGCGAGGAGAAACGCTTCACCGAGGCCGAGCTCCTCGTCGACTCGTCGCTCGAGTTCTACTCGTTCTACGACGATCGCGTCAAACGCAAAGAGCTCGAGTACCTGGGCCTTAGCGCCGCCTTCCTGGATCGCAATTTCCGAAAAGCGTATGACTACGTTAGGTGAGCGCTTCACGTCGGATATGCAAACGATCCTGTTTTACACCCGGTACGTGTTCCTTTCAAAAAGTACATTTAAAGCAGCTCTGTGTGTGTGTGTGTGTGTGTGTGTGTGTGCGCGGTTGTATCAGGTTGATGCTGATGTACACCGTGGAGCGAGCTCAGCTGTGGAACATCTTCAGCCAGGTGACGCTACACTCGCAGGATGGACGCCATCACCGCTTCTGCCTGCGCCTCATGCTGAAGAACCCGGATAACCACGCGCTCTGCCTGCTCAACGGCCACACGTCTCTCGTCTCCGGGACCTTCAAACACGCGCTCGGTAACGGCTCGCGACGACTAAGAGTCACGTGGCGGCCATTTTATTGTCCGTCTGTGTACTGATGATGAGCGGAACGTTCATCTCTGTTCCTGCAACCGTGTACGTTTTCACGCTCCAGGGCCTCCACGGACGCTTTATACATGTTTAAATGGACTTTGAGCGATTAAACCGTGATCCTGTGGCAGTTTACACGACCAATTCCACAGATTTTTTTTTTTTTCTTCATAAACCTCATTTAAAATGATGCAAAAACAACAGTCATAACAGCCCGGACATGAGGTCTGCTCATCTCAGAAAGCCCAGGCTACTAATTTGTCCACTCCTGCTTACGTATCTGTAGTTATTTAGTGTGGTATACACGGTCTAATTCTCGAATTGTTCCTCTGTCTTGTACGGTGAGCAGGTCAGTACATGCAGGCGTTCAGGAATCAGCCGTGCCACCCTCTGCACAGCCTGTGTGTGGGCCTCACGTTCTTCCACATGGCCTCGCAGAAGTTTGTCACAAAGAGACACCCGTTGGTGCTACAGGTACGTCTTTGAAACGAACGCGTTGGTAAGGCTTGTAGAAATCTCTAGAACTCTGAGGAAGGATACTGTGGCGCTATGATGCATGGTGGTGGCAGCGTCGTGGTTTAGGACCGCTAGACGGTTCAAAATTATTCTAGGAACAAATGGATTAAAATTATATTTCAGTTATATTTTCTGTGTGTGTGTGTGCAGGGATTCTCCTTCCTGTGGCGTTACGTGGAGTTCAGAGGTCACTGTCAGGAGAGTTTGTATAATTTAGGTCGTGCTCTGCATCAACTCAGTCTGACCCACTTGGCCATCCACTACTATCAGAAAGCCCTCAGCTTACCACCTCTCAAACTGGAGGTCAGTGCAATAGGAGCAGTGACAGCATCGCGTTGGTTTTACTGTCCTCAAGTCTAGCGGTGTAAAATGAACTTGATTAAAGTAGCAAAAGGAAAACCATAATCTAACGAAGAAGACCGCGATAAATGTCATGAACGAGAGATAATGGAATAAAAATCGACACGAGCATCTGTCCGGTTGTGTTTCAGGGCATTGAGGACGATCAGGTGGACCTGCGCAGAGAAATCGCCTTCAATCTTTCACTGATTTACCAAGCTAGCGGCAACAAGGAAATGGCCCGCTACTACATACACACGTATTGTGTTATCTGAGTGTGTGTGTGTGTGTGTGTGTGTGTTTGTTTTTGTGTGAGAGAGAGAGAGAGAACAAAATGTTTGTATAATACTATTTTCTCCCTTAATAAAGCTGTTTATTATTGTTGATACTACAGTACATTAAGGGGTTTGGAGGTAATGTATGGATTTCACCACATGGAGGTGCTAGATTTCAAAACATTAAATTCCCCCAGTTCCTAGAACATTTAATGGACTCGGTCGGCACTTTTTGTTTAGTTTTTTTTACACCATGAGATGAGTTTTTATATTTATATATATATATATATATATATATATATATATATATATATATATATATATATATATATAAAATATTTTATATATATATATATATATATATATATATATATATATATATATATATATATATATATATATATATATAAAATATAAAATATTTTAACTCCTTGAGCCAGCCCCCTTTCCCACCCATGTGCACATAGCTCCGCCCCAGGAACTTATAATGGTTCAACTAGAATTAGCATTAGCAAGGGACTAGTCACCGGATGGTCATAAGTGCCTTTGGCATCCCTTTTCTTTGTTTAGAAAAAAAAATATATTTAAACGTATTTGCTTGATTTGTTATGTAAAGCCGGATGTTCGGACCATTCGAAGCTTCCAGCTTAATTTCCTTCACCGGTATTTACCTGGCTGTGCTGGGCGTTTGCCGATTTCAGACTGAAATAGAGGTGGAGTGAAGGAGTGTTGAGTGTCTATAAAAAGGCTGACAAGAGGCTTACGCCAACACGATCATTCCAGGTTTCCTCAGAAGAAAGCTGTTCATTTTAAAACAGCTATTGTGCCTTTTAAAGTGGAAAAAACCCCCCACCATTTTTGTGACATGTAATATTCGTATGCAAATATATGCATGAATACAGGTCTGGGTGTGATTCGGGGGGGGGGGGGGGGGGGGGGGACCAAGCTGGTTCTTCCCTCTTTCTATACCAGGGTTGCCAGGTTGAGGTTTTCCAAATACCATCACTAAGCTGTTTAAATCGTTTTAATCAGCTGATTAGCAGCCTCGCTCTAACATATACTTTACTTTACATAATAAATTAGCATATTTTGTGACGTAGTAATTTTTTTGTCGTTAATAATAATCGTGATTGAAGCAGGAATCATTGAGTCGGATTTGGAACCCGGGTCTGTGTGACGAACACACCTCCAAAACAAAAGGAAGAACGGAAACCGGAGCTGAGGAAACAGTCTTGTTCTCGTTCTCTCTCTCTCTCTCTCTCTCTCTCTCTGTGTCTCTTTTTCTCTCTAATATCACTCGACGCTTTCTTTTCGCACGCGCACATACGGGTTCTTCTGATGGATTGATGGATATATATATATATATTTTTCTTTTTTTATTTTGTCGGTGTAGATAAACAACGGATGCGCATGAGAGTGTCTTAAACAATGGACGTTCCGTAATGTATGTAAATTAAATAATAATTAAAATAATAATAATAATAACCGTCGTTTTGTCGCCTCAGCTGACGCCTTTTAACGTGCGCGAGCGCGGAGGCGGATCCCCCCCACCCGCGCGCGCACTGAGGGAGGCCAGAAAGAAGAGGCTCGAGCGCCAGACAAATTTAGAGGGAAAAACAAATTATCCTCAACAAAAAACGAATGTTTGCTTGTTAACTGCTATTTGGAGGACCCTTATTTATTCGTTTACACACACACACAACGGTAAGTTAACGTTAAGTGTTTATAAAATGTTGTTTGTGTGTTCGCTGGGTATATAAAAAAAATGTGTTGTTTACCTCAGTGGGGATGCCGTCGTTTACATGACAGTAGGTAATGGTGCGCGCGGGGAGTTTAACGGCTTTAAATAAATAAATTAAAAAAAATACTTTATAAATGTATGTTAATTTTCAAAACCTCACCTAACAAATGAACCTGTTTAGGTTTGTATTGGATTGATGAGAGGATACAATAAGCTACAGGTTTATATATATATATATATATATATATATATATATATATATATATATATATATACATACATGTATGTGTGTTTTTTTTTATATAGATATAAGATAGATAAATGTATCTATAGATTATACATTTGATTGTAATAATACCCGGTGCCATAAAGCCTTAATTTCCCCTCCACAGTCCACCTGATGGTTGATGGTTAATGACAAGCAATCAATATGTCTGTTTATAGCCTCAGCTCTTCTGTAATCCACGAACAGCCGAAATGTTCAGACAATGAAAAAGTCAGATTTGTGTTCGCACCTCAGTGCCATACCACCACACATTCACACGCCTGGTTCTCATCCTGTCCCTGACTCGAGCGTCGGGTGATTATTTGCTTCGGCTGTTTCTCTACCTTCAGATATAATATCAAAATACTTCCAAGAGTACCAAACAAACCGGTATCGTCTTTGCGCACTCGTACTTTTCCTCGAGATATCCTTTTATAGTCTGTGAAAAAAATTTTTTTAGCTTGCGCCCAGTCGTTACCTGAACACGTTCGGGATGGTCCACCGTTTTCTGACGATCTTGAGAAGAAGAAAACCGGACAGAAAACACGTTCTTGTCTCTTTATTTGCAGCGGTATTGACCGACGACGGTTCACATTAGTGAGTAAATTTTCTCGCAGAACGTCCTTGAGAATGATTTACGCAAATAAATTTGATTATTAAACGAGCCTCAGGAAAGAAACCGAGCCCGTCCGTGTTCCTAAATCCCTGGTCCTGATTAATACCTGTGAAATGGCTGCATTTGTCCTACAGACTCTCAAACTCTTGCTATTTATTGTGGCCTGGTTCTCTTTCAGTCCAATATCCGTCGTCCTAATAGATTCGCTTAAACGTCCGCGGCGTGGATCGATGCTGGCCCCGTGCCCGGTCTCCGTTGGGCAGGTATTCATATTTAAAGAGCTCTCGTTGTGTTCGCTAGTAGGTGGAAAGAAAAAGCTCCGGCGATGTTTTGGGACACGCGGTGGATTTGAAGGAATGTGCACTCATCACCCAGAGAAAGCTATTGCTTACACGTCCAAGGGAGGAAAAAAAATCGGAAAAATGCTTGTTGATTCAACATGCTGAAAAAAAAAAGATACTAGCTACCGGCCATGGGTTTATAAGGACTTGGAGAAAGGCCATAATACTGAACAAAATATCATAAATAAACTTCCCATCAGGCCTAAAACTGAAACCGTGACCCGTCAGTTGAACCCCCCAGTAACTCTTCACCGGCGGAACACATAAGCTTTGACCTGGGTCAAAGGAAACGGCTTAGTGCTGCAACGTGCTAAAAAAAGAAAAGACACGACAACCAAGTTAAACACAGCCACGAATGTCATATACTTTGTCAGAAAACTCGGCACTACTTGACTGACACTGCGAAGTGCAGCAGCGTATTCGCCGGTCACGTTTTCAAGCCGAATTCAAAGCACAAACCCATTACAACCCATTACAAAGATTCTGAAGCTCGTCGCCAGAAAAGGGTCCAAAAACGATCATCCGTAGACGTGAGACCAGCCACGTAGCATTTCGTTTGATTCTAATTGTTATTAGAGTTTAGTAGGGATGTTCAACGGCTTCGCTGCTAGAAGTCGTTCCCGTATTTTTCGCCGTTCGGTCGAGAAAATCCTGGTACAACAGATATTCAACAAATATTCCACTCATCGTAGACGCTGAGGGAAAAATGAGCAAAAACCTCCATGTGTGAAGGGATAGCTCGACAGGTGCTGCTACATCGCGTGTTGTTAGCACTTGGAGGGTGGCCGCTGTGCTTCGGGCAGCCAAACCACATCTCGCTAAAGTGGTTTTTTTCCCCCCAAAATGGACTTTTTAATAGTGGCCATCTGTAGCGTTACAGCATTCTGGGATGCACTATAAAAGTTTCTGGAAAACGTTGGATCCTTGTTTATTTATACCAAATCACACAGCAAGTTGGCGCAGGTACAACGCCGTACTGCCAAGATTCCCCTCCTAAACTTGAAAGACGGTTTGTTTATAGCTTTGCGAAGCGCCGTCTTCTCTGTTCAGCATCACTGATTGAAAAAATAAATAAATAAGACGTCTCGCGATAAAAGGTGTTTTTTTTTCTTTCCCCTTTCTCTTTTTATCGCCTGTGTTCTTAGCAACGTCTAGCGTCGATCATGTGTCTCAAGGTGGACCCGGGATGCGGCGAACATGGCGTGCCGTCAACACGTAACCCGAAGCATGTTGGCGGTCGTTTCGGTAAGTTGTCGAAGCGGTTTGTTTTATCTCCCGCTCCGCACCCCACGATGAAGATTTACAATTCCACCAACCATGACGTTTACGAGAAACTGTCAAATAAATAAATAAATAAATAAATCTCTTCCTGTTTAAGTCATCTTGAACGAGCATCTGCTAACGATGGCGCACTCGTGTTTTTTTTATTATATTTTTCTTTTCCTTTCCCACCCACTGTTTCACATTCATGCATGTGCTTAAAAAAGAAACTAGGACTTGTATCTCCTGCGCGGAACATCTGCGCGATACAGATTTAGGCTACAGTTCCACCAACTGTTCGTATTTGTTTGTATCGGATTCCTCCGACACCGGTCCCGCTCAAGGTTCGACCTCGTGTCAGGTTTACATCGGTGTTGTTATCCCGGCGCTGATCCTGTCCTGGTCCGGGTGTTTACTTTGGAACGATGCGAATTGTCCTGTGGATTTATTGGCCTGCGTTCTCACTCCATCTGCACGCCATGTGGTCGTTGGGAACGGAGCCATGTTTCATTCTTTATGCTGCGCCCCCTGGAAGAGCGACGCTTTCGTCCCGCCGTGTACGAGATTACGGACGACGAGCGCGGCCTAGAGAGAGCGCGTCTTCCGTAAGACGAGCGTTTATAGATGATGGTCAGCGTGTCAAACTTCTCCCGAATTTGCCCCGACACACACCACACTGTGGCTTAATACGCCGTAGACCAACAGTTTAACCAGGCCACCTGAGGACCCGGCGCTCACGGTCACTTGGGAGGTTGGCTGGCACTCTAAGTGACCTCGGACTGTACACGTCACCGAAGAACACTAAAGGCAGTCCTGAGCGTTGCCTTGCCTCTAGGAGCGTAGTCACAGGAAAAACCTGTGGTCTCAGTGTTTTCCCCCGCTGACAGGATGTGTTGTAACGCGTGCGGAATGCCAGCTCTGTGCGACAACAAGGAGGAGGTCAGGAACGCTCGCTCGCTCGCCGCCACGACGTCCCCACAGCATGCTCATAGCACGTAGACCAAAATAGACCTCGTAACTACGCGGCTCTACCGGTCCGACCTTATTTTGCTCCATCGGAAACAGTTAGCAACGGATCGCACGCTGAGGTGATGACGTCGTCCTGTTCCTTTAATTGTCATACGCTCAAACCTCCCGACGCTCACGCATTCTCTCTCTCTCTGTGTGTGTGTGTGTGTGTGTGTGTGTGTGTGATTGTTCATTTCTTTCTTTCTTTTTTTTTTTCCTTGACATTTTTGTCACTTATCGCCGGCCGTGTTTCTGAAGCATTTTATTTTTCCTTTCAGTGGGAATGTAATGCACCAAGGCCACGCCTCCTTTAATTGGACCGATGTAATAGCGATATACCGGGATGAATTATGTCACAGTCTGCTTTTCTGGGAAGTCGTGATTTTTTTTATTGCAGAAATGACTAGAAGTCGTTTTGGATTCGATGGATTTTTATCATGTTAAAACCTCGTGTGATTGGATGCCTGAATGGGAAGATTTGCCTCCAAGTGTATTTAGGCTTCAGATATGGGTCAGTGCCTGGGCTTCTCTGAGCTCGAGATAGTGTGTGTTGTCTGTGTTTTTTTTAAAAATAGTTCAACCCTGGGCTGTGTATAAATAGAAAGTGTGGGTGGATAGAGAACCAGAGCTGGGGCAGTTTGAAGAGTGTGATGCGTTATCCTAAGAGCTTGGGTTTTTTGGTACGTGCCGGGTCACATATATATTTATAGCAGGAGTTTGAACACGGTTCCTGCACAGTGCTTTTGTGTATAAACTTTACAGAAGAAGAAAAAAAATGTACGGCTGTGAAAGGGGTTTACAGGTCCGTCTCGAAAAAGCTTGAAAGGGTGTCAATACTTTGTAAAATCACATTAAAATACAGTGGGGGGGGGGGGTCGCTTTTTTTTTTTTTTTTGCTAAACATCAAATATCATTCCACT
The DNA here is from genome assembly GCF_001660625.3 of Ictalurus punctatus. Lineage (NCBI taxonomy): Eukaryota > Metazoa > Chordata > Actinopteri > Siluriformes > Ictaluridae > Ictalurus > Ictalurus punctatus. The sequence goes on from NC_030441.2 coordinate 2,347,167, forward strand.
GGACATGTTATACCCTGTGTGAAGAAAGAAAAATATTTATCATCCACGTGTTAGTATGCGTTTAGCGTGCTAGCATCCTTCCCATCGTGCCGGCGAGGAGTTTTAAGATGTCTCAGCGGGGGCGTTAGTCGGAGCCGAGCCGAGGCTGAGCTCGCTCTCTCGCTCGCCCGTCCATCCGAGTGACCTCGCGAAGAGACGTGCTAACAGGCAGGACAGGACGGAAGATCATTAGCTAATGTAGGTGAGCTGTCGGTTCCAGGCAGAGCGACAGCTGCAGGGATTATAATGGAGCCACAGAGGTAGGATTATTATTATTATTATTATTATTATTATTATTATTATTATTATTATTATTTAAACATTTTGTTCAAACATAGGAAGAGAAGAGAAAAAACCCTGCTGTTGACTTTCGCAAAAACAGCATCTTTTCGAACATTTCCGATCTGCCTCACAGGGCGGCGTAACCCACTCGCATGAAAACGCTGTCTACCCGCTTTCGCTACCACGGCTGCGTCCACGTCGTTCACTATGTGGGGAATTTGTACTCGTTTGTGTCTGTTTTAACGTTGCCTTAGCGACCACTTTTTAACCAGGTCATTTAGGATTCTGGGCAACTGAAACCTGGGGCTGGGACTGGGCTGCACGTTTGGGCGTTCACATACCCAGTGGGCTAGCTAAGGAATTTATTTATGATAAATAAATACACCCGTGTCTTGCATGAAAAGCAGTTAATTATTAAAAAATGACATTTTGGAGTTAATAACTAGCGTGTTACACGAGAACCGGTGGCACAGACACGGTTTAGTCCATAGCTGAGACGACGTCTCTGTGGGCTGATATTGTTTGGAATCAGTTTCCTGTTTCCATGCGGTGCAGAAGCCGGATGAGTCATAAATGTCATAAGCACAGTAATGAGGTGAAGCGAGAGGTCACCGCTGATTAAAAGGAAACGCGTTTTGCGCACGCTAGGGAGGACGACGGTACAATGATACGCAAACCTAAAACTGTATCCCGATAACGTCATGCCGTACAGGTACGACTGATCATTTCCTGGTGCGTCGTTCTGCCAACACTTTTTTCATGGGAAGGTCGCTAGAAGGTGCCGGATGCTGTCATGTCATCACCAGTAGGCATGTTCACTGAGGAGTCACGGCACACAGCTGTTTACTAGCTGTGCATGTGTATTTGGTCATGGCACCACAAGCTAGCTATTTACATGGTTTTTGTTGTTTACGAAATAACAATTCATATCAAGAACATGGACAGAGTGAAGTCGTGAGGAGTCGGGGAACAAAATATATCACGGTATCAGGAGAGAAGTTTAGAAAACGTAGATGTGTGGGTGATCAAACAAGGGTGATCAGTGGTTGGTCAGTGATTAGTTATTGGGAACAGTGGTGAACAGTGATTGGTCATTGGGAACAGTGGTGATCAGTGATTGTTGGGAACAGTGGTGATCAGTGATTGGTCACTGGGAACAGTGGTGATCAGTGATTGGTCATTTTTGAACAGCGGTGATCAGTGATTGTTGGGAGCAGTGGGGATTAGTTATTGGAAACTGGTGATCGGTGATTGGTCATTTTTGAACAGTGGTGATCAGTGATTGGTCATTTTTGAACAGTGGTGATCAGTGATTGTTGGGAGCAGTGGTGATAGGCTAAGTGGTGGCTAAGTGGTGATAGTGCTTTCAAAAAGTCCAACAAGTATTCTAGCATTTTCCCAACTTAAATAAGCAGAGACTAAAGATTTTGGCTTGTGCATTTATCATGCAGTAATGACATATTCTTCCCGTTACACCTAAAACACATTCTGTCCAGTTCTGCACTGTAGATACTTCTATCCTTCTGTCCTAATGCCATTAGAAAGATGGAGCTGATATCAGGTTCTTCTCTGCCAGATTCTCGGAGGTGTGGATGAGAGTGATGCAGGTTCATTGAGTGTGCGTTCCATCACTTCAGCTCTGCTAATGCGAGCGGAGCTCTGGTTTCATCTAAGAGATGACCTCATGCACACTTCTCGGCACTTCCTGTCTGGGGCGCCCATTACCGCTGACGCCGTTTGTCGAGGCGGATCGTAAACAGTGAAAGCCTGTGATCGAATTCACGGTCTTCGCCTGGAGTTTAGGCTTTGCTGAATCGGTTAAGCGGGTGCACCTCTAACTCAAAAGTGCCACTGTAGCTATAGTGGCACGAGGGGAAAATTTGCTAAATATGCAGCCTGGTCGCTCCACTGATCTGTTTAAGGAGTAGACATAGTTTACAGTTCGAAACCTGGATGGGAGAATCGAGAGTCCTGTCAAGAGCACTTGGAGGAAAGGGGGCGGGGCCTTAAAACGGTGCCAGTTAATACTCGTTATGATCTATTTAACAGTGAGGTTATTTAGGATTAGGAGAAGTTCGAGACTTCTTGGTGTACTGACGAGCAGGCAACTAAATATCGATGGGTTTTCTTTTAAATGCATTATGACGCACGAGAAAGCATTTTACCGTAATATGGAAATCTAATATCCGGACATGACTGCACGACTTTTCTTGTTTTTCTTTTTGTTTTCCTCACCGTGTAGTCGTGTGTTAATCACGCATCCGGAAACGGTAGACTTTTAACGGGTGCTCGAGTTTCCTGTAAGATCACAGCCCCACGTCGACGTGATTTTTTTTTTTTTAGAGCGTGCTCTCGGGAGCCGAAAGAAGAATCCGGCCCCTTGTCTCGGGTTCTTGGCGCTCTCTGATAAAGACGCGGTTTATACGCCGTTTATAAAGCTGTTTTATCGGGTCGCTCGTGTCGGGTGTCGCAGGAAGATGCTGCCGTTCCTCCTCTCGACATTTCACAGAGCGCAGAGCTGCTTTCGTTGTTTGCCATCTGTTCAGATGTCTGTGAATACACGCTGTCCTCAACGGCAGTCTTAAGAAGACGCTGGGAAAACGTTATTTCGCCGCCGCTCTTTCTCCAGCGCGGGACGGAGTTTTACTCACCTGTCTGCTTTCTTCGCTCCTTCTCGTGATCACTGCCTCTTGTTAAAATAGGAACGCTCGGTGCTTGTGAATTTACAGCACGCGTCACGCGGACTGAAGAAAAATATCCCGTGTCGGTGGAGCCGAGACGAGGCCTTATTACGATTGGCTGAGACCGACAAGACCATGGTTTAGTGTTTGTAGTTTACCAGTATACACTAGTACAACATGCTAACCTAAGCCGTTTTTCTGTCACCAGACACGGCCGTGCCTTCTGCTCTCCCTCACGCCTGCTTTCCTTTTACACTTGTAATCTTTTCCGCCTTGTCCATCTGTGCGCGTGTATTATTCTGCTTTAGTTATGAAATAAACTCGTCTCGTATCTTTTTGCTTCCCTAACTGTTATGTATTCCGTCAAATAAACCAGGACCAAACGGCCGGAAAAGCTGAGGTGTAAGCAGGATGTTTGGGCGAGTCGTGTTACGCCGTGCCTCACAGTCCTTCCCAACAGCTCAGGCAGAGGAAGCTAATTTAGGATCCTCCGAGGAAAATCATGCTTATCGACACTTTTTTTTAGAAAGCAGGGCTGAGAGAGAGAGACAGAGAGAGAGAGTGAGGAAGGGTATAATGTGATTGAGGATTCCGGAGGCCAAGTCGGGCAGAAGAGTCTGTACAAGTGATGACGTGAAGGTGTGTTTTGGGATGGATGGACAGATGGAGAAACAGACAGACGTGCAGACAGATCAGAACAGGATGTCTACACCAAGTAGGTCCTGAAATCCTGGAAAAGTCACGCTTCAGGTTGGGTTTGGGTCAGATGGAGGGGTGAACAGTTGGATGGATGGATGAAGAAACCAACAGATAGCTCAGAACATGATTTCAGGTGTAGGCAAAGCAGGGCAGAAGATTCTGTACATGTGGTGCTTCAGGTTTGGGTTTGGGGCGGTTAAGAAATGGACAGATGGTTGAAAGGGTGGATGGAGAAACAGATTGACGTGCAGATAGATTAGAACAAGATGTCTAGGCCATGCAGGGCCAGAAAATTGTGTGTAAGTGGTGCTTCAGGTTGGGATTTAGGTAGATGGACAGATGGATGGGTGGAGAAGCAGACATCAGAATAGGAGGTCTAGGCCGAGTAGGTCAGAAAATTCTGTACAAGTGATGCTTCAGGTTGGGTTTGGGGCGTGTGGATGAAGAAATCCACAGATGTGCGTTTAGATCAGACAGAGCAGTCTGCTTCTCCACTGATACTGTAGATAGATTCTAGCTGATCCCTCTACCTCCCTAGTGCTCTCATTCTACCCGTCATTCTCTTAGAAAAGGAAACCGATTACACTACTCATCAACAACTTCTGCCGCTCGGAATAATTACCGGAAGAGTCTTGGTAGAGCTTAAAAGCCTTTTCTTTTTCCTTTAGTCTTTTGCTAAGATGCATAATGTGATTGCTCAATAAAATTGATTACAGTACATGGAATATTCTGGACTTTTCCAGTTTGCAGAGGGTTGGCGAGTGGCAGATCTTTCACTTTATCATCACCATCGACTTCAGTTGATTTGTTTGCACGTAGTTCACCCTGACTACATGTATAAAAGCCTTACCCATCTTCTTCTCTTTTGTCTTCTAGGTATCTGCTTATATGTGTGACTTTGAGACCACGACATGGACCACGAGGACCTTAACTGATCAGGTCGACCAACTTGCTTCGTCACTTCCTTTCTTGACTCAGTGGTTTGTCGCGGAACCTTTAACAGATTGGACAGAAAATGACATCAGGACAGTTCCTGGAGCTTGTCCTATCCGTTGGTTCTGATGTTTCATGAAGCTGCTGAATATGGCTGAACTCCGAGGAGCTACATTTGCACTAGCAGCCCTCTGAATGGGGGTTCAGTAAGTCCCCATGTCTCTGTCTGAGTGAATGTTCCCTTTCAAATGCTGTGAGGTCAAAGGAAAAAGCGGAGGCCGCTTGGTGTTGTGGACGCCGCCTGTAGAGACAGAGGACTTTAAGAGGGTTTGTTGGCCCTCGTCGGGTCACATCCCAGTTCTCTCCTCACTTCCCTCAGGCCGTTTAGGCCTTTCTTTCTTCATCCCCTTGTTCACCCAGCTTCCACCATTCGCCCCTCGCTGGCCACAGCTGTCCTCCCTCCCCGTTCCCGCCCCCATCAGCCCATCCCTTCTCCTCACCCTACCCCAAGCCACCCCACCCCTCACCCTTCCATGGCCACCAGCACAGCGCGAGAGCACCTTCTGGTGGTGCGGAGGCGCAGCCCGCACATGCGATACACACTGGGACCGGAAAACCTGCGCAGTAATGGCAGCGGTGGAACATCCAGAGGAGGTGCTGCAACCGAGACGATGGGCCTACAACGGGCCAACAGTGATACGGATCTGGTCACGTCAGACAGCCGCTCCTCCCTTACTGCCTCCACCTATCAGTTCACCTTGGGAAGAGGACAGAACCTCGTCATCTCCTGGGACATCAAGGAGGAGGTGGATGCCACAGACTGGATCGGGCTCTACCACATTGGTGAGACGTGGATAGATTGGGGATTTGTACCAATTCTGGGGCTGGTTTAATATTTTTATAGCCGACAGACACGGGTGTTGAGGATGCGTGCGCTTAGAACAAATTTTAATTGGCGTTATAGGGATGGCGTCTAGGCTAGGCGTGCTTTCACTGCAGTGTTTAGTCCAAACCAAACACATCAAATTTGCTCTGATTCCAATTCTTAACATCATTTCGGTTGTATTGTATTTTTTTTTGGGATGATTTACACGTGACCGATATCATAAATACGCATTCAACGCGCGCTCTTCAGATAGAAACGGTTGCCGTGAGATCCGCCATCTTTGATCGAGCGACAGAATTCGCACAGGAATTGTACAGAAAGCCTTCAAGCCTGCTCGCTGAATTATTATTATTATTATTATTATTATTATTATTGTTATTATTTTTTTACTCATGCTGTTCAAGTCAGCTAGCATGACGGCGTATTATTAACACCTTGTTTCTTCCGGGTGGCACGTAGAGTATATTTCGAGAGAAGTTCGGTGACGGGTGAGAAGGGTTGCACCGTTGCGGTGGAGCGAATTCGCCTGGGGAAGGCGTTTATCTGTCCCTTTTAGCCGGACGTGATACAGTAGAGGACAAGGGATGCCGTGAACAATATAATCCTGTACTTTGACGCTCCACTGAGCCAGAAATGTGAAAGCAGGGTACGTGTGTGTGTGTGTGTGGGGGGGGAGACAGAGTACGAGCCCTGTATAAAGCCAGTGAGGGAACGTGGGAGGAAAAAACCGCTGAGTCAGCGGCATGATAGCAGCCATGCCTTTTACCCATCTCTCTGACTGACATGTTACTCATGATAAAGGTGAAGCGTAATTACTTAGCGCCGATCGGCGGTTTAAAGAGCCCATGATTTCTGAGAGGTCTGATTAAAAAGGGTGAAAAGGACGTGTGGACCAGGCTCAGCTCAATAACACAGTGACGTGCGCTATTTCTGGGAATACCTGGTAGTATTTGTGTGTGGACTAGCATTTAGCCACACGAGGGTTTCAAAGTCATTTACTCATACAGTACAATGTTGTTGTTCTAAGTTAACAAATAAGAAAATTCTTTTTTTTAAAGGATAAATACACTATGGGAAGCACACACTCTTTATTAGGGGGCCAAGCACCAAAGGTACATAGGCATCCTGTTGGTATTGTATGTTTCTTCTTCTTCTTCTTTTTCTTCTTCTTCTTATTATTATACTTCTTATGAATACTTCCCACTTTAGGTGTGTGCCACTGAAGCACTCTAGCGCCACCATTAGGGCTTATTTGGTCATATAATGTCCCCGAGTTCATGACCTCCAGGTTGAAATACTTAAAACAGGACGTTGGATGCCAACAACCCAAGTCCATGACGCATTTCAGCATGATCAGGATGACTACGAAAAGCATCCTAGGCACCGGTGGTGACTCCTGATTGGCCGTGGTCACGTTAGTCCGTACACCGTAGCACTTCCCTGTCGTCTGGTTCTGTCAGCAGGCGAAAGCTGATCCCCTCGCGCTACCGCTACACGCTTCGTGGAGGTATCAATCCATTATAGGGAAATTCCAGCACGGTCTCTCCCGGAGAAAAGTGCCAGACATCGATCACCCGCCGTTCTCTGGAGTGAAATTTACAGTCACACAGCAGCTCCGATTGCTCCTGAGGGAAATAGCCAAGAGTGCAGGGTTGGGTTCCGGATGCAGTTTCATAACTCCGTGGAGTGGAAGATGAACTAAGGATTTCTCTTATTTTCACAAGTTACAAATTTTCCATCCCAAGCTAACCGTGTTTAATGATTAATAAATGATTAATAATGGCTGTGTAAGTAGCTCTGTTTAGCACTCATAAAGAGACAGTGTTGAAGAGAAGAGACCATTATTTCTTTCCCCGTTCAGGTCACGGGTGCTGGTGTTAGCTGGAGGAAGACGCTGCTAGCTGTTGGCTACCGTACACTCACGCTTGCTGTGATTCATTTTTATGCGGTCATGTGACAGAGGGTGAATTGTGTCCTGTTGCAGAGTCGGCGCAGTGATTTAGTGAGCAGTGAGCGTTAGATCATGCCGGACAAGGCTAATCTGCACCAGTGAGGGGCTGCTTTCAACCACTTGAGTTTTTGCACGCTGGTTATTTATTTTTATGATGATCAGTCAGTACTTTTGCCTAAGTACCTTTTGGCTGAAGTCTCTACAAGCTTTGCACGCCTGGTTTTGGGAAGTTTTCTTCCTGGCAGATCCTGTTCAGTCAGACTGGGATGGAGAGCCTTTGTGATCTTCAGGTCTCTCCACAGGTGGTCTGTTGGACTCTGGAGGTAGTGTGCGCTCTGCAGCAGGATTTCTGCATTTGGATCCATCCCTGCTGCTGGGAAGCACCTCCATCGCATGATGCTACCACTACCATGCTTCACGCTAGGGATGGTGTTAGCTAATTCGTGAGCAGTACCTGGTTTACGCCAAAGTCGTCTCATCTCACAAGTCCTTTCGGTTCCTGCCGTACGCCTTTTTACTCATGAGCGCCTCCCGTCTAGCCGTGTTTATCCGGCAGGTTCTCCCATCCAACAGACTTCCAGAAGAACTGGCCATGGCGTTCTTGGTCACCTGGCCCTTCTAGACCAGTTACTGAGTTACACCTCTATGAAGAGTCCTGGTGGTCCCAAACTTCCTATGCATGCACCTTATACGCATGCAGGTGTTGACCTTTCTAAATCATGTCTAGTCAGTTGAATTTGCCAGACGTTTTCAAGATAATCGGATAAAACAGGATGCACCAAAGAGGCGCAAACGGACGTGTTCTGGATAATTTCCGAACCCACTATAATGTAACGCCCCGCCGCACGAGCATGCACGTCCGGGTTCATACCGCAGGGCAGATGGGAGTCGGCCGGGGGGCGTGTCGGCGCACAGTGCTGTACGCCAACCCCCCACCCCATTCCTCCTCATTAGCGCAAATCTCGTTCAGATTCATTTGCAGGAATAAAAGTACAACGTGTTGTTCCTTCGTAAATGAAAAAGAAAGGCTGGCATCGGGGCGGGACGCACTGCCCTACTGTAGCTAAAATAATGTACATGTTAAGGTGTGTGTGTGTGTGTGTGTGTGTGTGTGTGTGTGTGTGTGTGTGTGTGTGTGTTTGTGCTTCCGGCGCGTATTCCCAGACGAGACGTGTCTGGCTAACGTGTGGGACTCAAAGAACCGCGGCGTCAATGGCACACAGAGGGGACAGATCGTCTGGAGACTGGAGCCCGGGCCGTACTTCATGGAGCGTGAGTGGGTTTTATTATTTGCAGCACTTTTTACCACAACTTTCAAAATGGCTGTCGTATAATCAGAATAAAACTGCAGTTATATAAAATAAAAATAAAGAAACACTACCTGGAGTGTTTCACTCTCCTCACAATACGCCTTTTTAAAAGACATTTTTATACGTGTGTGTGTGTGTGTGTGTGTGTGTGTGTGTGTGTGTACATAGCGGAGACCAAAATCTGCTTCAAATATTACCATGGAGTGAGTGGAGCCTTAAGAGCGATGACGCCCTGCATCACTGTAAAGAACCCTGGTGTCCTGGTGAGTGTGTGTGTGTGTGTGTGTGTTTTTTTTTTTGGCATGTACCTGATTATCCCTCATGTCCCACTGTGTTGTGTTAGCAAACATCACCTGAAAATCTGCTCTTACCTTCCAGAGCCAGGAAAATACCCGAAAGTGACGAGTACGCTATAAAAGTGTTGGAACCTTCTCATAAATTGGCTCAAATCAGTTCTAGGGTTCTAGATAGAACCTTCACCAACATTCTAATGAATTCCTCACTAGGCTGAGAAAAGGCTGCGTTTCTCCAAATCAAGCTTCTTACCAACCATACAGGGCAAAACGAATGTTTATCGTTTATGCAGCATGCTTACTAGGATCATTTGTCTTCAGGAACGCGTGAAATGATTTAGTGCACAACGTCGTAGGCATGTAGTGCGGTGTGAGTCGGTCAGTTACACAGAGGGAGTGTCAGATTCGCTGGCATGCAGAGAATTCGCCGAGTCCTGACATGCTCCTGCCCTGAAATGCTTTGATGTGCACTTAAGAGAGATGTACTGGAGCAAAGTTCACGCACACACACACACACACACACACACACACACACACGCGCACGCACTCTTTCTGGATGATGTCGCCACTGAAAAGCAGCAGGAGCGTATAAATAATTCAAGATTCGGTTGACAAACCTGATTGTTATTGAAGAACCTAAATGCTTCTGCGCGGTTCTGAAAGCTGGTTATTGTGATTGCTTGAATATTTGATGCGTTGCGGTTAGTCGACATTAACAAAGACAAAGCACTGAAACTTGAGGCTTTGGCAGACTTTTCCAAGTACACACACACACACACACACGAGATCAGGGCAGTTGTGCACATATGCAGAAGGTTTGCCACGCCTACTTCACTAAGATACAGATACAAAGATGATAGAAACACGCCTCCTTCACTAGGACTGACCGATAGAAAAGTACACGCCTCCTTCACTAGGAATGACGGATGGACAGGACACGCCTCCTTCACTAGGACTGACAGAGTGCCAAAGGAAATTAATTGATAATATTCATAAATAATATTACACAAGGTTGTTTTATTTATTTTTTTAAAGTGCTTTTTCTTCTTTTCCTCTGTTTACTGGTGATTGGTATCTCTCCCGCTCTCACACTACTGTCTTCATGTGCGTTTGCACGAATATCGAGTCAGGAATCTGTGTTAATGTGCAAGTGCACGGCAGTGGAGTTAAATAATTTAGGAACAGGCACTACATGAACCGTAATCATCTCCTTCCTCCCTCCCCCCCTCTCTCTCCTCATCTGTATCCACATCTGTCTCTGGGTGCCGTGTGAACAGCTGGCACAAATTCATCTTACATGAAACTGCGCGCTGATCCCGTGATTGTGTTCGGCTGGCTCGCAGCTATGATTTATTACGCCTTGTGTCCAGATGGTCCGAGCTTAGCGTAGTCCCGCTTTCAGTGTGAAGGGTGATTTCTGCTCAGGTCAGCTCTTGACCATGGAGGAAAAAAACAGAAAGGGTGTAGCTGTGTGTTTAGATTTAACTGTGTGTGTGTGTCTCTCTCTCTCTCTCTCTCTCTCTCTCTCTCTCTCTCTCTCTCTGCCCCCCTGATGTAGGCTGGACCAGGACAAGTGGACGGCCAGTCTGTGACGGAACATTGTCGGAAACTCGTCAGCTTCACATTATCAGGTGTCCGTAAACACGAGTGAAGAAATGAAAAGTATCATTTTGTGTATAAGCTTACACATTTATACTTCTGTATATGTCCCGCACGTCTGCGCTGCCTCCCTGTGGACAAAACGTGTCAGTACAAGTTTAAAGCAAACCCGGTGTGGATTGGCAAATCGTGAAAGCAGATCATTACCCCACGGCTGTAATTCCAAAAGGAAGTTTTAAAAAGATGCCCGTAATATCCCAGGAATATTTACTGTGGCACCATCGGGTCACGTCTGTGTGTCTTTTTTAGTTTCACGTTCGTTGTGACAAACGTCGAAAAAGATGTAAATAGTAATAAGCTACTTAATAACAAAGACAATTTTACAGAGGGTGCCAGTATTTATGAATATATTCTATATATTCAGTCAAAATACATCAAATTGGGCTGTTTGTTTCGGATTCATGCACAGCCTTGATAATGTGTGTGTGTGTGTGTGTGTTTGGAAGATATCAGAGCTCAGGGCCTAAAGAAAGGCATGTTCTTCAATCCGGACCCGTATCTGAAGATGAGCATCCAGCCTGGAAAACGCAGCGGCTTCCCTGCCTTCACACACCACGGCCAAGAGAGACGAGCCTCCATCATCTCCAACACCACCAACCCTGTGTGGCACGGAGAGGTCACGCACACACACACACACACTCACACACACACACACACACACACACACACACACACAAATACACGATGTCCATTCTTAATCAAAGTGCAGATTGAACACGAGGCCCCACCCACTTATCACTAATTTACATGTCATTTGCATAAGTCGATGACTATTTGAAAATGAACAGACGCATAAATATAGCGTTCTTCTAAAGACATTTGTAAATATTAGACCTATTACTCGGCAAGCATCATCATCAGTGCATCTTTATGCAGCAAATCTGAATCCCTACTTACTTCCTATTCACTATTCATGCGCTCTGCTTAGGATATAAGACAATTATATCTTTGTCTGCCCTCGTTCAGAAGTACACCTTCGTCGCACTCATGACGGATGTTCTGGAGATCGTGGTGAAGGACAAATTTGCAAAGAGTCGGCCAATCATCAAGCGCTTTTTGGGTCAGCTGACGATACCTGTGCAGAGGCTTCTGGAGAGGCATGCAGCAGGGTTTGTCAGATTGCGCCAACGGCAAATATATAATCTTTGATAGGATTTGTAGATTCCAACGTTTATTTTTTCATATATTACGATATATTGCAGTTGCCCACATATGGTGTGTTTGTGTGTGTGTGTTTGACCCAGGGATCAGCCTGTAAGCTATACTTTGTGTCGCCGTTTGCCTACGGACCACGTGAGCGGTCAGCTTCAGTTCAGAGTGGAGATCACATCTACTGGACACGAGGGTGAGTAGGAGTAAACAAGCAGGGCCGAACCGGTGGGAGTGAATTAGTGAGGATAAACGAGTGGAGTGAATGAGCGAGAGTGAACGAACGGGGCTAAACCGATGGGAGTGAATGAAAAGGGCTAAACCAATGAGTAGAAGATTTGGGGCTGAAAACAGGAGGGAATGAGTAGGAGTGAACCAGTGTGAGTGAATGGATGGGGCTGAACCATTAAATTTAAAACAAGAGATTGAATGTTTTGGAGCGAAAGAGTACAGCTGTATTAGTCGGAGGGAACTAGTGGGGCTAAACCAGTGGGAACGAACAAGTGGGGCTGAATGAGAGGGCGTGAACCAATCGGGATGAAGCAACAGGAGTGAACGAGCGGGGCTGAATGAGTGGGAATGAACGAGTGGAGCTAACCCAAGGAAACCAGCAAAAGCAGTAAATGAGTGGAGTGAAATAAGTGACACTGTATTAGTGAGGCTGAATGATTAAGAGAACGCAAGAGAGGTCGTGTGCGACTGGGGTAGACGGTGTGGGAACGACGGGGAACATGCGATCGGGATCGAAGGCGAGTGTACTCGAACGAGTGAGAGGACGGGCAGCGTACAGGTGGGAGGGAATGGGTGTGAACGAGTGAAAGTGAACATGTAGAAGGGAACGGGAGTAAATAACTAGGAGGTGGGGTGAACAGGTGGAAGTGTATGAGTGCGGATAAATGGTTGGCGGTGAACAAGGAGAACTATGTAGGGTAATGCATGTACATCGTAGCTAATGTATTTGTTATAATTTCATCAGATGTTATGGGCTCGCTCCTGGGTGCCTCATCTGTGAACGGAGACCCAGGCAGCCCTTCTGATGACGAGGACGTGGTCCCTCCATCCTCTCGCATCCCCAGGGCTGCATCTCCAACCGGCTCTGAGGGATCTCTCCACAACGAGGCCTTTAGGACTGACGAAGGTCCATCGGAAGTTGAGGAAGAGCGCAGTCATAGGGATGTAGTCGTCAGTTCGGGACACGCCCAAAGGCAGATCTCTCTCAACGATTATCTGGACACCATCGAGGCTCCGAATGGCCCCGGAGATCGGCCCCTGGGAGCGGCGTCGCCCAAACTGCGCTCCAGCTTCCCCACTGACACGCGGCTCAACGCCATGCTGCACATCGACTCAGATGATGATGAGGAAGCACACGTCTGTCAGGGGATGGCCAACGGAGTTGCGTCTGAACAGGAGCAGAGGGAGGGGTCTAAAACAGAAGGGGAGGGGAGTCCCGCCAGTAGTGAAGAAGCAGCAGCATCACAGTCGAGTCGCAGCACTGCGAAGAGCCAAAATGGTGGAGCGGAAGTGAGCCAAGAGGGAGCGGCTAGTGCATCAGCCCAGCCCCTGCCCCAGCCCTGGCCTGCATCCCTGAATCCACCAGCTCAAGTGAGAGTCTTGTACTTGACATCTTGTTAAAATGCTAAGTTTTGCATATGTGCCAACTTGTACAAACTCAACTTCCTGTAGGATAAAGATGCAGCCAAAGAGGGCGTAAGCGAGGAGGTCTTTGTAGCGAACGAAGCCTCCGTTTCCGAAGCCTCCTCTGGTGTAGCTAGCGCAGTGGGCGGAGCTTCCGCAGCTGGCCAATCAGAGCCCGGTGTCTCTCAGGAACAGCCTAACGAAGCCAACGGGCAGGAGGAGGGCGAGGAGGTGTGGAGGAGAAGGCAGAGCTTGCTAGCGTCAGTGGAGGAGTCACAGGCAGAGGGGGCGGAGTCATCAGGACGACGGAGAACTGATTCGGCGGAAACGGATGGCGAGTCGGGTATCAAATTTCCATTAAAAAAAAAAGAAGCAATTTTTATATAAATAAATATTTTGGTTGGTTAAATATAATATAGTGGATTTGGATGCGTTCCTGTAGGAGCCAGCGCTCAGGTGAACGGTCATCAGACTGCGCGCTCTCTTCCAGCCGTACGTCATGACATCAGCCGCTACCAGAGAGTGGACGAACCGCTACCACCAAGTGAGTGTGCATACGTAGTGACCAGGGAGAGTGCATCATATCTTCATTGTATTTGAGTTCTCCACCTTCACCAGGATGATGTGTGTGTGTGTGTGTGTGTGTGTGTGTGTGTGTGTGTGTGTGTGTGCGCACACTGCAGACTGGGAGGCCCGCATCGACAGCCACGGGAGAATCTTTTACGTAGATCACGTGAATAGGACCACCACCTGGCAGCGACCCACAGCTCCGGCTGCTCCTCAGGTCCTGCAGAGATCCAATTCCATCCAGCAGATGGAGCAGTTGAACCGACGGTCAGCGCACACACACGTCCACTTGATCTGAAGACATTCACACTGACTCTCAAACACTTTCCACCCTGATAAAATATTCCGATTACATCATCTCGTCATTGTTTCCATTCTCCTCACCGACTCCCATTCAGGTATCAGAGTATCCGGAGAACAATGACCAACGAGCGCACAGACGAGCAGGCGGCCGAGATGCCCTCGGAGGACACAGACCTGATGCAGCACACCATTCCTGGTACACACACACACACACACACACACACACACTAAGAGCGTGCACTCTTGTATACAATCTGAAATACACATATTTCCATGTCACACATAAATTGCTGTGGTATAAAAGGAATAAAACACTTCAGGACACGCCCTTTTGTTGTCCAGAGTACCGCAGGGACGTAGCGGTAGGAGCTGCTAACTATTGCTCACGCCTCTCGTTGCTGCTCCAGTCACCCAGCGCCAAATTTCTCACCAGCCCCGACTTCTTCGGCGTGCTGCACTCCAACCCTGTGAGTCCCTCTCTCCACTCCAGAGATTATGGTATGGTGTGGGTGTGTGTAGACAGGGTCAGGCTGCTCCAGAAAGTATTTTTTTCAGGAAATAAAGAGTTCCGGTAACTCGGACGTTAAATATAAATATCTGTTGTAGTTTTTTTCTGTCTTAACTTCAAGAGACTCAAAAAAACAGATTTACAAGTGAGGACAGGCGAAACGTCCTGATTTATTTGAAAGTCTTGTACGTATGAAGGCTGCTTACTCACAACATCTCGTTTCTATCTCCTCTCCTCTCTTAGAGTGCCTACCGCATGTTTACGAGTAACACGTGTCTGAAGCACATGATCAGCAAGGTGCGGCGTGACACGCATCACTTCGAACGCTACCAGCACAACCGCGACCTGGTGACCTTCCTCAACTTGTTCGCCAACAAGCAGCTGGAGCTGCCGCGCGGCTGGGAAATGAAACACGACCACACCGGCAAGGTCGGCCTCGCTGCCAGTCATCTCCTCCGCTTTATGCATTCACCTTTTAGCATTCTCTCAACTCTCAGACTGGGATTCAGTCGCAGTCACAAACCACCAGCGCCGCTAGGTTTATACTTGCGAGCGCCACATTGTGCAAAGATAATTTCACTGACGTAGTAACAACCAAACAAAACACGGTTGTTTGTTTCTCCAGCCGTTTTTCGTGGACCACAACTGCCGCGCCACCACCTTCATAGACCCGCGGTTGCCTCTGCAAAGCGCCCGGCCCAGCGGCCTGCTCGCCCACCGCCAGCACCTGAGCCGCCAGCGCAGCCACAGTGCTGGAGAGGTGTGAACCAAACCATGTTTCTAAGACAAATATATCATAGTGCGTAGTTTTGATGAATTAACTCGCTCTGACGCTTTCTACACGTAAAAAGTGCGATAACCAGTCAGATGTGACAGAGACTGAGACGAGTGAATGTGTGTTGCAGGTGGGTGATGAGCCACGTCACGCCGGGCCCCCTGTCCTACCCCGGCCGTCTAGCACCTTCAGCGCTGCCGGTCGCAATCAGTGCCAGGATCTCGTACCTGTCGGTATGTTTGGTGCTCATGTGTAACTGATGATCGGTTCACTCAGACTAGGGATGCATTTATTAAAAATTGTTTTGGTATCAGTCATCAGTTCTAAACGAGGGCTCTGTACAGTGTAGATTTATAAACGTTTTACGGGGCAGACGTTAGCAGTGGAGACGAAGTACTCTGCGTGCGTTTACGTGAGGCCGGAATTACTTGACGACAACCCGGACGTTCTGCGCGGAGCCTTTCGCGTCCTCGGACCCGGGATCAAACGAATCCGCGCGTTGTTAGACCGATCTGTACGTCTTTCGTTTATTTTCAGATCAGTCTTATGTTAAATAATAGTCAGTTATACAAATTATTACACAGAAATATTTCGAGATAACTACTTAACTACGTCGTACCGCCGAAGCCGACGCCAGTTTGAGCACGGCGTCAGGTGGTACAAGTCGGAGCTCTCCGAAAATTCCTAGTTTACAAGTTACAAGTACCTGCGAGCACACGAACGCCTTTTTTTTTCCCCCGGGAGTCAGAATCTTGTATTTACGGTAATTACGAGACGGCGTGAACGCGGCTACAGTCTTAAACAAAGTATGCGAAAGTTTTCAGTTCTAGGAGCCCGCCCACAGACTCTAATCCAATCAAGCATAACTGTTCCAAATCAGACAGAATCATTTTTCTTGCGTTACCTGTTACATTGGACACTTCCACACTAGAACTGTGTGCTGGTCGTATACAGTACACTGTCACTATGCCCATTGTCCCGTTTTAGTAGTCACTGTACTGTCTTATGGTGTTTGCACATGCACTTTAGACCATTTATTTATTTATTTATTTATTTATTTATTTATTTATTTATTTATTTATTTATTTATTTATTTATTTATTTATTTATTTATTTATCTATCTATCTATTTATTTATTTATTTATTTATTTCTCCATGTCATCTCATGTGGTTAGCATGTTGTTTTATGTAGCTTCATGGTCCTGGAGGAAGGTTGTTTCGTTTCACTGTGTACTGCACCAGCTTTATGTGGTTGAAATGACAATAAATAAGCCACTTTTGCACCACATGACTTGACTTCATTATCACAGAGATGAAGAAAAGTCCACACCTCAGGTATTGATGATCATGAACAATGGCCACCAATTCAAAGAATGCAGCAGGGGAATCAAGAGCCGCCGCAGAAAAAAGGTGCTAGTCTCAGTTACCGTGCTCGTTTGACTCAAAATAAAGGGAACTGGTACCGGAAGAAATTCCTTCTCGAAACTTTGCTCAAGATGAGCATTCAGCGCATTATCACTCGGAGGAGTTTGTCCGTCGTTAATTGTGAAATGCGTCCAGATCGCCATCATTTTGTGTTGCCTGTTCGGTAGCACAACAACTAGGTACGCTAGCCTCAGTAACATAGTACTATTCCATATCGAACGTTGGGAGCGGAGCATTTTATTTTTTTGTATTTAAAAAAAATAATAAAATTTTTTACAAGGACGAGAAGACTGATACCAGTAGCAGTATTGATTCATTCCTTATTCAGACATAATTGATCATTTGAAGCCTGAATATGTTTTGAAGATCAATACAAACTTATTGAACATTTCACATTTGCAGCCTACAACGATAAGATTGTGGCCTTTTTAAGGCAGCCAAACATCTTTGAGATCCTGCAGGAGAGACAGCCCGAGTTCAATAGGAATCACTCACTCAGGTACTTAATATACATACAGATAAAGATCATTATACCACAAACAGGATTTTTATTATATTATTAAATATTATCATATTATAGTATTACCTAAAGATAAATATGATTGGATATGAATTTTAAATTCTCTCAGAAATCCTGTCAGATTATATTATTTTAGCTATCTAGCTAGTATAAGCAGTACATCGATTTAAATAAAAAACCCAGACAAACTTAAGGTTATAGATGAAAATTCTCTCAAA